>NC_079226.1:29652698-29755198 GCF_029633865.1 Lampris incognitus
TGGATGAACATATTTGAACAATAAACTATACCAGCGCCCGCCGCCCCACCCCCCATCCCGTTGTCTTCCATATCCTAGGCTGCTGGGTATAGACAGGGTGGTGGTCTACAATACAAGCTGTGGTCCCGACCTCGATCGCCTCCTGCATAGCTACAGGGACGAAGGCTTCGTGGAGGTGGTTCCTTGGCCCATTGACTGCCATCTCAAGCCGTCCCGAGGCTGGCTCCACTCCGAGCATGGGGGCGACCTGCATTACTATGGCCAACTGACCACACTCAATGAGTGCATATACAGATACATGGGCCGGGCACGCTACGTCCTGCTGAATGACATCGATGAGATTATTGCGCCGTACCAACACAGCGGCCTAGTTCCTCTAATGGATGTGCTCCAGCGGCAGAACCCACAAGTATGTGTGTGTGTGTGTGTGTGTTGGAGAGAGAACAAAAGAGAGAAAGAGAGCAGTTACACAACACGTGAACTTGATTTAATTCGCATAGCTGTTGTTTGTCCTACCATTTATTTTCATCTTCTGTTCTCCATCTGTTCGACTTGGATCCCTCCTCCTCGCAGGCAGGGGTGTTCCTCATTGAGAACCACATCTTTCCCAAGAAGCACTTCGAACCAAGCGGAAAGTTCCACCTGCCTCAGTGGGAAGGGGTGCCAGGCATTAATATTTTGGAGCACATCTACAGGGAGGAGCCTAACAGACAAATATACCACCCCTACAAGATGATCGTTCAGCCAAGGTAGGGGACTAGTCTGACCCGGGGCCAAGGGTCTTCAACAGGATTTCATTAGCCTCCTTTGAGAGTTGCATGAAAATGTTGTGGAGGACCAAGTGAATGTGCGCCTCTGTAGAGCTTTTGATAATTTATTCAGCCTGTCTAAAATCGTACACAGAAAATGTGGAAGTAGAAAAGAGAAGTAGAATTAGAGAATTTCAATAGACAACCAACCATTGTTTATGTAACACACGTATTGCATTAAAACACAACGAGCTTATATAGGAGCAGGTTAAACCACGGAAAGATGGGAAAAAATGAAAAGTCAACTGTTGGTACTTCAACCCTGAAATGAATATATATATATATATATATGTGTGTGTGTGTGTGTGTGTGTGTGTGTGTGTGTGTGTGTGTGTGTGTGTGTGTGTGTGTGTGTGTGTGTGTGTGTGTCATAGCGCGGTGGAGCAGACCTCGGTGCACTCGGTCCTCAAGCATTTTGGAGAAGCGTTCAGGGTTCCTCCGAGCGTCTGTCGGATCATTCACGTCCGCGTGGCCCTACAGGGGGACTTAACCTTACAGCAGCTGCACGTTGACACGCGACTGTGGGACTTCCACGAGGAGCTGGTGCCCGCCGTGGACAAGGCCCTGAGGAGGGCGGGGCTGTTGAAGTGAGAGACGGACAAAGTCTGATGGTGCTTTGGGACAGACATGGGGCTGGGACACCCTGCTGCACTTGGCCTCACACTGAGTCCAATCACAGCGCACCCATGCCAGGAAAACATCCATCGCAGGTGGGTGGTGGCGGCCTAAATCTGGAAAGAAGACGGATTGCAGCGGGAAGTTCGCGGGTTCGAAATTCCTGAGCTGCTTGTTGGGAAACGCTCCCGGTGGAGCGGCTCCGCGATCAGAGGTAAAAACGATGCGGAAGCACTGGCCAGTCCGCTAATGTATGTAATCTCTTCTCTTGTCTCTGTCTACAACTTCCCCCGGCCGTTTTCATGAATATTTACTGGAAAATCACGTTCACTCCACAACCAACCACCCCCTCAAACAATGGGCACATCGCAATCATAATCAGTCGAACCGCCGCCGCCCCTTTCCCCATCCACACCTCACGCGTGTACACAATTTTATCTGTAACAAGCAGATGTGTTGCACACTATAGGCTGTCTCTTGTACTCACCCTTCCACCCCTCCTCCCCCGCCCCCAATCTGTCTGCTGTTTCCTTTATTTGAACGGTGTAATGTCCTCTCCAGCTGGGTATGAGCCGGTAGGCAAAGAAGAGACTCCGACTCCTGAAACGTTGACGCAGCCAAATCATCGAACGGACGGCTTTGAGAGGGATCCCATACATATCACTCGGGCAAGTGTCCCCCCCCCCCACCTCCACTGCGTCTCAGCCGCTTGTTGAAAGGCCAATCTGGTTGAGTTACATAATCCCTGGGGAGGGTTAGGGATGAGATGACCGCGCATTCCAGCATGGAAACAGACATGGTGAAATAGCCTCAGGGTTCGACAGGCCGTTTCATCGGAACCAGTTTGAGAAACAACAGGGTTGGAAGTTAACGGCTGCCGCCCCGCCCACCAGAATTGACAGGTTCTATGTCCGGTAAAGAGTTGCAAACAACAGGCACGTATTGGTTTGTCTTGTCTGCTTGGGAAACCAGCGGCCTCTCGGCCTCCCATGAGTCGAATGCATCTCAACGTCTTGGGAGAGAGATGCCTCCTCCGTTGCTCTCCCTGAGCTTTCTTCCTATTTTTTCACCGTGTTAAAGTTTTTTTTTTTTAGGGAGTTGTTCCTTATCCGATGCGAGGGTCTAAGGACAGGATGTTGTGTTGCCGTTAAGCCCACTGAGGCACATTTGGCTATCCAAATAGAAATTGATTTGATTTGTTTTGATCAAATCCTGGTTTGAATCCCAGGTTTTGCTATGCGGTAACATCTCTAATTTTAGTCCCCCCCTCCCCCTCCAGCAGGTTTACAGTAATTGTTTTACGGTACATTACATTTGTATTAGATTCAGTCGTGTACTGTGTATCCTACTGAGTCTTGGTTGGACTGGATGATGGAAACCTGATGACTCTTCAGACTCTGGCAAAGCATGCAAGGAATTAATGCCCCCGTTGCTCCTTTAAATCCCAGCCGTGTGTAATCTGTACTAGATAGTTCGTTATCACACAAAGCCTTCTCAAAGCCTTTTCTTTTTTTTTTTTTCATGCAGCAAGCAAGACTGATTGTGCTTACCTTAAGTTTGTTAATAACCGAGCTCTGCATCCACCGTGAATAATATTTAATTCTTTTCTCCCCTGCTAACTCATGCGGTAAACTTCCTTAAACGGAAATTTCTATGTGAACGAAAACTAAGGGAACTGGGGGGGGGGGGTCTTTCTGTGAGAAATCAAAACATCACGTAGAAGGTATGACACATGCCCACACTTGCACAATGTGTGATACTTGAGTCCCACTATTCAGCTTTGTTCTCATTGAAATGTGTTTTTATCTTAATTGGGCTACCCTTTACCACATTTTTTAACAAGTTGTGAATACATAAAAAGGATATTGATGAAGTGAAATCAATGCAACGGATTAAGATTTTCAGTGCAGTTTCAAGAGAAACTGAAGTCTGCACTTCAGACTGTAGACTGCACACCGGGGAGAGATTGCAGGGATGATATAAGGATTGAAATCAAAGTTGGAATATAAATACAGTATGCACAGAAACTGAAATGTACGGTCAAAGCCTTGTCAGAGGGGTAATGTGTCATATTTCTGATCTTCTGAAGCATATCCAAGGGCGCAGATCTCACAACGTACTTCTCTGAACCGATATCAAGAAATAACCACAATCCTAAAGTTCTCTTTAGGGTAACTGATTCTATTATTAATGGTCCCTCCACTTTTCTTTTCTTTTTTTAACCTGATGTTGAGTATTCTGAAAAATGTCTTGCTTGTTTTATAAATAAGGTGGAGAATATCAGGTCCCAAATCCAGCCTGGCTCGTGCATTCATCCCATTCCCCAGGTTAATTCTGCCTCTTTTACCCAGTTTCAATCAATTACAATGTCAGTGTTCGAGGGTACAGTCTCCAATATGACCTCCTCCTCCTGCATCTTCGACATCATTCACACTAAGCTACTCAATGAGTTATTTTCAACTATTAACCCCGTTATTCTACAAATTCTTAATAATTCTCTGGCCTCTGGTTTTTTTCCAGACGGTTTTAAGCATGCGATTGTTCACCCATTTCTGAAGAAACCTAATTTAGATCCCCTGCCCTTAAGTAACTACAGACCAATCTCCAAATTATCTTTTTTATCTAAGGTTCTGAAGAGAGTATTTTCATCTCAATTGATTTCTTTTATGCACACTAATAGTGTTTTTAACAGTTTCCAGTCTGGTTTTAGAGCACTTCATAATACCGAGGCAGCTCTAGTTAAGGTCACTAATGACCTACTGCTGACTGCAGACAGAGGTGACTGCTCGACTTTAGTTCTTTTGGACTTAAGTGCTGCCTTTGACACAGTTGATCACAACATCCTCTTACATCGCTTAGTGATTTGGGTTGGCATCAAGGGCTACTTGGCTCTTAGTTCATTACGCTCTTACCTCACCAATATAACTTTTTCTGTTGTTCTTGGTAACTCTACTTCCTCGATGACTCAGTTGAGTTGTGGTGTCCCTCAAGGCTCAGTTCTTGGCCCCTCAGTTATACATGCCACTAAAACCCACAGATCCTAGTGCACTAGCAAATCTCACAACTTGCCTCTCTGACATTAAATTCTGGATGTCCGAGAATGTTCTTAAATTTAATGATGATAAGTCTGAGGTCATTCTGTTCAGTCCCACAAATTCCATCAGCCCTTTTGTTATTAATCATGGTCTGTCAGGTAGTCTTAAGCAGGCTGCTAGGAATCTTTGGGGGTAATAATAGATGCTAACCCCGGTTTTGATAATCAAATCAAACATGTTGTTCAGTCATGCTTTCTTCAGCTCTAGGTAATCTCCAAAATTAGATAATTTTTATAATTGTTATCAACTGCCGATCTGCAAAAGTTGCACATGCTTCTATCTATTCTCGGCTTGACTATTGTAATGCACTTTACTTGGGTGTCAGCAAGGGCTCTCTCCACCATCTGCAGTTCATACAAAATGCTGCTGCTCAGCTCATACTGAAAAAAAGAGGCATGACCATATCACTCCTGCACTTGCCTCCCTACACTGGCTCCCTGTTATATTTCAAATTGATTTTTTTTTAAAATTATTGCTCAATTTTAAGGCCTTAAACGGTCTTGCTCCTGCATAAATTTCTGATTTATTGACCTGGTATATGCCGTCTCAACCATTAAGATCCACATATGGAACCTGGCTGGTTATTCCTAAGTCTCGGTGTGTTACAAAGGGTGATCGAGGTTTTGTTGTTAGAACCCCCACACTGTGTCGTGAACACAGAGACTGGCGGACGCAAATGCAGGCAGGCAGACAGACAGTAACCAGTTCTCAGGGTCTTTAATTCGGTCCAAGGGTCAAAATCCAGAAAGGCAATCAGACACGCAGAGGTACAAAATCGGCAGGCAGAAGACTTCAAGAACCAGGCGGACTAACACACAGGCGACGGTGCCAAAACAGGAGACGGAGACTCGGAAACCAGGAACGAAACAGTCAGACACGGGGAAACTCTCTTACATGAACCGCTGGAATGCTGCTCTAGGAGACAAGACAATCTGGCACTGACACTCAGGGGAGCACTGGTCAAATACACACAGGAGGGAGGGGATAACAAGGCACAGGTGAAACACATAAGGGCGGGGACAGGTAGTCACATGGGGAACGGGACGTGAACACAGAGACAAGACTATCAAAATAAAACAGGAAACTGACAAATGACAGACTCTGACACTATGGACCTCTACTCCTACTGCACTAAGACAAACAAAATATCTACCTTCTTTTAAATCTCACCTTAAAACTTTTCTTTTTTTTGAAAGCGTTTACAAATGTTTGATATCTGTTTTTCTTTTTTTTCATACTGTTTTTATTTTGCTCTTACTCATTTGATCTTATTCTTATTTTTGCCTTGTCTGGTTTTATTTCTTTGTAAAGCACTTTGTAATATTGTTTTAGAGAAGTGTTATATAAATAAAGTTATTATTACAACTTGGAGGGAACTACAAACATGGAATTTTCTCAAGAGTGTTTTCTGGCAGGAGCATTAATAATATCACCAATGCATATCAAATTATCTGCTGTAAGGGGCATCCGGGTAGCATAGCGATCTATTCCATTGACTACCAACACGGGGATCGCCGGTTCGAATCCCCTGTTACCTCCGGCTTGGTTGGGCGTCCCTGCAGAAACAATTGGCCGTGTCTGCAGGTGGGAAGTGGGGAGCCGGATGTGGGTATGTGTCCTGGTTGCTGCACTAGCGCCTCCTCTGGTAGGTCGAGGGCGCCTGTTCAGTGGGGAGGGGGAACTGGGGGGAATAGTGTGATCCTCCCACGCTCTACGTCCCCCTGGCCAAACTCCTCACCGTCAGTTGAAAAGAAGCGGATGGCGACTCCACGTGTATCGGAGGAAGCATGTGGCAGTCTGCAACCCTCCCCGGTGGAGCAGCAACCGGGACGGCTCAGAAGAGTGGGGTAATTGGCCGGATACAATTGGGGAGAAAAAGGGGGTAAACATATATATATATGTGTGTGTGTATCTGTTATATATAACAGACACAGCCATTAATAACAGCTTAAATATATATATCAATGAATCACTTTTAGGCCATCACTATACATATTTACCTATTTCACAGAGACACACATCCACAAATCCAACATCATTCATTCTACGATCTGTCTACTCAAATGACAGGGCCACTCTACTACAGCTGTGAAACCTTACCTGAGGCTCCCCGTCTCTGTCCCTCTCTGCTGCTGCCCTCCACAGATTGTTTACCGTTGTTGTCTAATGGCACGATTGTTGAACATTTTTATCAGCCCGTCATTAATTTTCTATGAGGACTTTATCAACTAGTATTTGTAATATTACAGGGGTTTTCCTACTTTCAGTGGTGTTTTGAGCTTACAAAAGTGTCCTGATGTCCACCTCTTTCCTTTTCTGTCTGCCGTGTTTTGATAAACCCTGACCTGGCTGACACGCACACACACACACACACACACACACACACACACACACACACACACACACACACACACACACAGGATGCAGGTTAATTATGAAAATAATTAATATACTTCAACTTCACTACTACTACTACTACTAGTACTACTACTACTACTACTACTACTAGGGGTCACCATTAGGGGTCACACACAGCAATCATCTGTTTCCATTTCTTCCTGTCTTCTACATCTTCCTCTGTCACACCAGCCACCTGCATGTCCTCCCTCACCACATCCATAAGCCCCCTCTTTGGCCTTCCTCTTTTCCTCTTCTCTCTTCTTCCCACACTTCCTCTTCTCCTTTTCTTCCCTGGTAGCTATACTTTAACTTAACTCCAATATAACGTTGATATATGCCAAAATGGGCGGCACGGTGGCACAGTGGTTAGTGTGATTGTCTCACAGCAAGAAGTGTCCTGGGTTCGAGCCCTGGGGTAGTCCAACCTTGGGGGTTGTCCCGGTTTGTCCTCTGTGTGGAGTTTGCATGTTCTCCCTGTGTCTGTGTAGGTTTCCCCCGGATGCTCCGGTTTCCTCCCACAGTCCAAAGACATGTAGGTCAGGTGAATCAGCCATACTAAATTGTCCCTAGGTGTGTGTGTGTGTGTGTGTGTGTGTGTGTGTGTGTGTGTGTGTGTGTGTGTGTGTGTGTGTGTGTGTGTGTGTGTGTGTGTGTGTGTGTGTCCTGTGTGATGGCCTGGTGGCCTGTCCAGGCTGTCTCCCTACCTGCTGCCCAGTGACTGCTGAAATAGGCTCCAGCATCCCTGTGACCCTGACAGCAGGATAAGCAGTTCGGATAATGGATGGATGGATGGATGGATGGATGGATGGATGGATGGATGGATGGATGGATGGATGGATGGATGGATGGATGGATGGCTATGCCATAATGAGCAATGGGTTTTAATGTGGGCTACTGGAGGCTATGACATTAACATAAGTTCACAATAGCTGGCTAATGTGAGCTGGCACTCATTTAAATAGCTAAGTAAGCATTTATGTTAGCTAGACGATCGTTACCATGTAAGATGTAGCTCCTCCACATCCACGTTCAACACTCATCATCAGACACCAGAATGAGTCTCGGAATTTAAAATGTAATGTAACTACAATATACCTGTCTCACATAACAGCCTGTCTCTAATAAAGGCAGGGTGTGCTACGCTGTTCAAATGCCCAGGCTATTTTTGCCAGTTGTAAGGGTATAATCAATGTAACATTAGCGATCTGGCTAGGGATAAATTAATTCACTTGAGGAGGTAAACAGTCTGGTTACGTTTTTAACCCTTTTATTCAGTTGATGGGTAAACTTCATCTTTGCTTGAAAACTCAGAATCAAAATAAATCATGTTTTTTGGCCATGTAGGTTTGCACATACATGGACTTTGACTCCGGTTTTGTGGCTCTCAGTGTACTTGACATTGAATAACAACACTACAACACAGCAAACTTCAGATACTATATACACAAGGATTGACTTATACAGGTAAAATAAGAGGCGATAAAGTGCAATGGTGCAGAGAATATATCAAAGAGGCAGAAATGGATGTTCGCAGGTTACTAACATACATGCCTGAGATAGATGGACATGACAAAGTGTACCAGTATGTGTACAATGTACAGTACAGTATATATGAAATGGTTGGATTTACTTGATGATGTTAAGTGTTTCTTGTGAAGGACAGCCCATGGAAAGAAACTGTTTTTGTATATCTGGTTGTTTTGGGGTACAATGCCCTGTAGCGCCTTCCAGAGGGGAGGAGTTGGAACAGGTTATGACCAGGGTGTGATGGGTCTGAAGTGATGTTGCCTGCCCGTTTCCTGAGTCTGGAGGTGTATAAGTCCTGAATGGAGTGCAGGTTGGCACCAGTGATTTTCCCTGCAAACCTAACTGTCCTTGTAGTCTGTCCCTGTCCTGTTTGGTGGCCGAACCAAACCAGACATAGATGGATGTGCTGAGGACAGACTGGATTATTACAGGGTGGAACTGAATCAACAGTTCCTGAGGCATGTTGAACTTCCGGAGCTGGCGGAGAAAGTACATCCTCTGCTGGGCCTTTTTTGATGATTGTGTCCATCCATGTTGGATGCCCACCTTAGGTGCTGAGAGATTGTGGAACCCAGAAATCTGTAGATTTCCGCAGACACCATGCTGCTGAGTATGGTGAGGGGGGGGCAGTGTTGGGGGGCTCCTCCTGAAGTCCACTGTCATCTCCACAGTTTTGAGCATGTTCAGCTCCATGGTAGTTATGGTCGCACCAGAGGGCCAGCTGATCAACCTCCCATCTATATGCAGACCCGTCACCATCCCGGATGAGGCCAGTGATGGTTGTGCTGTCCGCAAACTTCAGGAGTTTAACAGATGGGTCTCCTGAGATGCAGTCATTTGTGTAGATGGAGAAAAGTAGAGGGGAGAGCACACATCCCTGGGGGGTGCCAGCGCTGATTGTCCGGGTGCTGGATGTGATTTTCCCCAACCTCACCAGCTGCCTCCTGTCTGTCAGAGATTTTTTTTAATCCACTGGCAGATGGGTGCTGGTACAATGAGCCAGGGGACAAAATTATATATAGGGCATCTGTCACAGGATTAGCCTGTGGTCCTAGTAGTCAGCAGATACAGCAGTGACTCGCTCACTGAGGACGCAACTCTGATGTGCTACAGAGATGCTACAGAGATGGAATCTGGGAAACATAGTCCAATAGCAAGCAAATGTATCAGGACGAAGTAAGCAGTTAACTTCATTTTCCAAATTCCCACTTCGTTTAGTACATGCAGTGGTTCAGGCCACTGAGCAGAATACTTAGGAGGGGGGGGCATAAACAAAACCTTAAAAAAGTGTTGTGTTTCTCTACCAGAAAGTTGATTCAGTTCATCTGGACCCAACGGTTGCTGAGAGAAATATTTCATCACCCATCCAAGTGACCTCTTCAGTCTCAACTGACAGCAGGTATCCCCACCCTTATAAACAACACAGCGACATAACGACTGCAACCAACAATTGGCTTTATGTGTAAATTGCTGTAACCATTAACTAGAGTTGCGATGGCCATGTGTACTATTCACAGAGGATTGGGGAATGGTTGCATCACAGCATTGTAAAATGGCAACAGATGTACTCTTAGTCCCCCCACCCCCGTTCAGGGATGGTCGTTCCCTCGTATCACAGATGGCCTCTTTAACTCCCCATTCAAACCAGTGTTCCTCCCTATCAAGGATGTGCACAACCTCATCCTTGAAAGTGTGGCCTGTAGGTGGGTGTAGACTGCGGAGTCCTGGCCTGATGCGGTAGCTCGTCTGTGCTGAGCCATCCTCTTGGATACCTGCAGTCAGTTGAGACTGAAGAAGTCACTTCGTTACAATGTTACAGTTTCATTTAGTAGACGCTTTTATCCAAAGCGACGTACATCTGAGAGTTAATATGACACAAGCAAGGATCTAGTCAGGGAGCGACGACGCAAGTAAGTGTCAAAAAACTAGGTTCAAGTCCGATGGGACACAGGTGTCAACAGGTAGTGCACGAAGGCAATGCATAGGGTGCATAGAAGCAACTTTTTTCTTTTGAATATTAATACCATCAGGTGTGGAGGTGTTCGAGAAAGAGCTGGGCCTTTAGCGTCTTCTTAAAGATGGAGAGGGATCCAGTGGATCGGATGGAGTTTGGTAACTCGTTCCACCACCGGGGAACTACAGAAGAGAAGAGTCTAGCTAGTGACTTTGGGACCCATTGTGGCGGAAGTGCCAGGCGCCTTGCATTGGCACAGCGTAGTGAGCGGGACTGAGTGTAGACCTGAATGAGGGAGTTCAGGTAGGCGGGAGCCGTTTTAGTTGCTGTTTTGTAATAATAATAATAATAATAATAATAATAATAATAATAATTTTATTTATATAGCACTTTTCTAAAACAATGCCACAAAGTGCTTCACAAAAAAACAAAAAAACAAAACAAAAAAAACCAGACAAGGCAAAAACAAGAGTAAGACTGAACAAGTAAGAGCAAAAACAGCATAAATAAAACAAATATCAAACATTTGTGAGCGAGCATTAAGGTTTTGGAATTTGATGCAACCGGGAGCCAGTGGAGGGATATGAACAGCGGCGCGACGTGTGTTGCTCTGGGTTGTTAAAGACCAGACGCGCTGCCGTGTTCTGGATCATTTGCAGAGGTTTGAAAGTGCATGCAGGGAGACCTGCCAGTAAGGAGTTGCAGTAGTCAAGTGTGTGATAAGAGCCTGTACCAGGAGTTGTCCTGCATGCTCAGGCAGGTAGGGTCTAATTTTCCTGATGCTGTAGGGCAAATCGGCCCAACTGAGCACTCGTGGCCACGAAGGTTCACGTGGCCTCGAGTGCTCAGCCGTGATGAGGGATGAAACGTTTCTCCTCAATAACCGTCGGGTCCAGATGAACTGATTCAACTTTGTAGTAGTTCCTTACCTGGATTATTGAGCATGCATCAAGGCGTTGTGTTTATCTGTGAATTATTTCACAAGTGGAGTCAGATTCTATTAAATACATATTTTAAATTATATAATGTATTTAGAAATAATTTATAGGAGGACAACTTCATGTTTTTTTTAGAAAGTCCCCTCCACCCCCCACTGCACCCAAGCATATGACTTGGAAATAGGACTTGGAAATATCAGCGGGGGTTTCTGACTGAGTGTGAAACAATGTAAATGACTCACTCACTGACTCTCTCTCTCTCTCTCTCTCTCTCACACACACACACACACACACTCACAAACACACACAAACACTCACTCCCCAGAGCGCTGCATTCAAAAACACAGGTGCTGGGCGTTTTCATTGCGGTTTTAAGGCCCTCTTGGGGAAGTACCAAGCCATGCATTTAGTTGGTATCTACTTTGATGAACACCAGTCAGCATTCGGGGAGAAGTGGCACATTGCATTTTCAAATGTCAGGAATGTTAACACACGTCATCTCCCTCGTGGGACTGCTGTGTGGTATACTGTAGCTCCGTGCCAGAGCTGTATCGTCTGTGGTTGGTGAGGGATAAGGTCAGTTTCCAGCGGCCAACAGACGAGAGGCCGTGAATTTGACTCTCACATACAGAACTACTTCATGTGTTGCCGTATGATCGCAGCTTGATTTGGTTTTTTTTCAAAACCCAAAACAGAATTGTGTATCTGACAACTCTGTTATAAGTAGAAAAAAAAACCCACATCTGGCCTGATCACTTCAGACTTGAAATTGTATGACCAGATCGATAAAATAACGTAGAAAAGGCCCCGATTTCAGCTTTAAAGCCCCAATACAGAATTTATCTAGTTGCAGAATTTATTTGGTATGGTTAAATGTTAATCCATTAAAAAAAAAGGATCCAGTGTAAATTAATTTTTAATCATCCAGGCAAGACATCAAGAGTTAAAATTCCACATTCAGTATTTAAGCAGAACAGCGTTCCAATATACTTTGAAATACATTAGACGTTAGCTTTGTTCAGAGGACGCCGAAGCACAGAGCTGACGGCACAAAGGCAACATGGCCGTTTCACCTTGTTTGTAGTTCTCCGTTTCAAGGGGAGGGACTGATCAGGAAAACCACGGCGTTCCGCTTTCAAACCTAACATGCAAATCAAACCAGTAAAACCCTACAAGCTGCAGAAAACAGGAAGGCACAACATTATTCCCTGCCCCCCCCCCCGGGGGGGGGCATTGTTATACTGAAGATTTCTTCTCCTCGGCATCCACCAGGCAATGCTGTAACACACGGCCTTCCTGTTTCCAGGCAACACTGGAAATATTGTTATAGTGTCCTGGACAACAGTGCTTCGGCCAGCAAGAACGGTACGGGACATGATCTGACACAGGAAACATCTGCCGCTAAAGTGCCTGGAAATCCATGGCCCCCGGCCCCTTCGTTTTGTCAGCGATGGCCGGGGTCACACTGTGCTCTGCTGGGCACTGCACTTACCCCACAGGAACCCTGATGGACTGTGTTGCATTGTCTGAGCGGTGCACCAATTAGCAAGATTAGCTAGACAGCATTTCATTTATGGAAGAAGGGCTATTATAAGAGTTGTCTAGAATGTGGTTTGACCTTTGTAATCAAGCTTGAATGTAAAAATAGTACTTGCAAAATGGAAACTATCTGAATGTGAACGAAAATAAAATCCTCATTATCCCACTCTTTTGAACATGTTCTCTCTCTCTCTCTCTCTCTCACACACACACACACACACACACACACACATAACCACACACACAAGCTAAGAAAAAAAAAAAGCTGTTTCCTTCCTCTATCCCATAACCCTTACATATTGGACTCAACCATGTTTAAAAAAACATCATCATTTGGAAACTATTTATTGAACATTTGCAACCAGTTATCAGTTAAATACAGGACTTTTGACTTCTCTCTCTACATCCCCAAACAACAGGGACTGACTCCACTTAGTTACACTCTGAGGGAATGTTATAGGACTTGGTAAGGCGCACACTGTGCTGGAAGTCTTTTGGCTTTCTGTCTTCTGATAAAGAGAAAAAGAAGTCAGAGGGTTGCATCCCAAAACGTCTTATGTTGCTTCCTCTCCTCTCCTCTGCCCCCTCACCCACAGCTGTATGCTGACAGCAGACAAAAGCGTGTTAACAAATGTAAGGTGGTTGCAGTTACTTTCATCTGTCCTACACAAACAGACCATGGCAAAAGGAGAAAAAAAAAAAAAAAAAAGAAGAGGCGTGGAGAGGAAACCAACAATGAATGCAGTCTCTGATGTGAAACCATGATTCAAAAGCTAAAAGTATAATGTTCAACATGAATATATTAGAAAAAAATGGCAATTAGTCTTTAATAAACACCTTGCCTCACCTACTCCCAACAAGACCAGGGTTATAAATTAAAACTGTCCAAATAAAATCAATCAACCAGACTTTGGGCCAATTCAGTTCCATTTCAAGACTGGAAAAATCCTCATCGAAAAAAACAAATGGCACTTTTCAGTCTCTTGAATTGGAAACTAAAATCTCGACTCGGAATCGAATGGAATTGACCCAACCCAACCCTAAAATCAACTCTAATTTACATATATGGGTCAGGTGCTCTTCAGCTGTCCACCGTCCTAGCGTCTCCCCCAGGGTGGGGGGTTGGGCTGTGGTCCTCCAGGGCTAGGCCACAGTTTTGAAGGTCTGCAGTATGAGGTTGGTTTGGTGAATCAGTCGGTTCGCACTGATGAAGACGTTTATCGCCCTGGAAACAAAGCACATCGAAACTCAATTAAAAAGCCAGAGTGGATTAGCTCTGAAACACACTGTTCAAACAACTGGCCGGTTGTTAGTGGCTGATATAGTGGAAAGGGGCCAAGCAAGTACAACCAGGACATTCAATGTCATACAGCGGGCCAATGCATAGATAACAGATGACTTGTCCAACCCATTCCAAACAATATTGCTGCTGTTTGCTTTCTGCTACGTGTTGCTGTTGCTATTTTTTTTTTATTAAAAGCCATCTCCCCTGTCGTTTGCCGCATTTTGCTTTAGTTCTGCTCAGTATGGGTACCCACAGGGAAAGGTTTTATTTTGCTCAGCACTTGCTTATTTATGCATGCCTCTTATGCTTAGCTTCCACAGCAGGGAGCACCTTAATTAAGTACAACAATAACAGTCAAGCCTGGCTATATTACCATTTCATGCATTAAATGAATGAGGTTATATATGATGCCAGTGATCTAAATCCTTTACATCTACACTGCATGGAGAATGCGTGTAATTAAAAAAATATTTGGACACTAAATTAGTCTGTGCTATATTCAAAGTTTCATATTTGCAATGTGTTGGTATGACATTAATGGAAAAAAAAAATCATCTTAGACCCCTTCCTGAGAAGGTCAAGTAAACAAGACTTAGCTGCACATAACAGCTGAGGTTACAAACAAGGAAAAGTCTGATTAGGTTTTTTGGCATTTCATTTTATGCTAGTTCCTTAAACATGCACAGCATTTACCTCTGCTCACCACACACCGAAAAAGTGGATCTCTTGTGTTAGCCAGGACAACCTCTAAGAGACAACTTCTCAATGATGAGCACCGTGAAGGTTAACCAAAGCTTAAACACTGTGACATGGGATGTTTTAGATTTACTCACTTTCCATCTTTGAAGTATGTTTTCAGGGTGTCACTGAAGCTTTTGGAGTACTTCACAAACTCTTTCTTCTGATGCTCCAGGGCCTTTAATACACAAACACACACAAGAACTATACTTTTAGCAAAATGTGATTAGACCGTGATTTCATTTATGTGTGCGTGTTTGTATACGTGTTTACTTACTCTGCGATTCTGGTACTGATACTTCTTAATGACGTTGTTGACTGTGTCCAGGAGCTCCTTGATTGCGCTGGCTATGTCTCTGCAGGGAATCAATAGCAGCACAAATCAGAACCCAAGCGTTCAACAACAAACACAGTGTTGATGTTGGGACGGCAAGGATGAATTAGCCAATGTCTGAAATGCTGTCTGGCAGGTATTTCTACCTATTTTAACTGTCACCTTTCACAATGGGTTTTTTTAGGGAGTTGTTCCTTATCTGATGCAAGGGTCTAAGGACAGGATGTTGTGTTGCTGTAAAGCCAATTGAGGCAAATTTGTAATTTGTGATATTGGGCTATATAAATAAAATTGACTCGACTTGACAATGGCAATGTATGGGACACAAGGTAATAATGTGCACAACACAGTGCAGTGGTAAGTAGGGTAGACCAGACCAGTTATAATGTCTGGTAATTTATTTATGACTGCCTTAAAGCTCACACTTCATTCCCAGATCAGCTTTTCAGTAATGGGTTTAGACTCCGTTCCTTTCTGAGCACCCTCCTACTCACTTGATGGTCTGTAGGAAGCGTACTCTGTCGTTGATTTCATCGGGGATCTTGCTGAGGATGTGTTTCAGAGCCCTGGCCTTCTCATTTAGGTCCTGGAACTCTTGCTCAGGCCTTTCAATCATGAACTCTGTGGGGATAGGGGAGGAGGAGGAGAAGATGGAGGAGGAGAAGGATGTTATCCTGCTTCATACTCAGCAACTCAATAACTCAGATAAATGTAAGGACATATTAAAGGACACAAAATACATCACAGTGGAGATAAATTATGACCCCAGCGCCGAATATCCCTGTATTCAGGACAAGCTGAGTGGAGCATGGACTACACGCAGACATCCTCATGCATGCACAAGGTGGCCCTCCACTGATGGAAAAATGCAATTACATGGAAAAGTCATAATGCGTGTTTAATACTCAACTGGTCTCAATAAATCATGTGTAAATTATGTATATCTTTATTTGATACAGTTGCAGTTATGGTATGATTGTTGATATGTAGAGATATGAATATGCCCATATGACATGTACAACACCTACTGAACAGGCCCAAAATTGATCCTGTGTCTCAGAAACACATTCATCCACAATCCACAATCATCCACTTCTACAAAAAAAAAAAAAAAAAAAACTCTCCACTGACAGACACACACACACACACACACACACACACACACACACACACACACACACACACACACACACACACACACACACACACACACACACACACACACACACACACACACTCACCTTCTACATCATCAGCTGCCATGCGCAGTAGGGATTCAGTGAAGTTGATCTGGACATTCTTCTTCTCCAGGATCTTCATTATAATGTCCTGAGTCAAGCCAGGATTCTCTCTCTCAGCCTGGCAAAACAACAAAGCAGCACATTCACCAAAAATTCAGCTCCATCACCCCATATCATATACCCTTATGTCAGTGTAGTGGGCATCCTCATAGCACTGACAGAAGTCCTCACCCTGAAGAGTGAAGACTGCAAAGGGAAATGCTGCATGAATGGAACTTTGTGTTATCTTTGGCTTGGATGTGACAGTGATGAGTACATAAGTTGAATGTGACAGCACACCTCAAAAACAGAGTGGGCTGACGGGAGATGAGGATTGTAGGAGTGTGCAGGCGCACCTCAGCCAACTGATGTGGTAAGAGAATTTGCGAGAGTCACCTGGCTTGCAAGGCAAATTGAGCCCCACAAACATTGCCTTTTAAGTGCAAACTTGAGTAAGTGTTGATAAAAAACTGTTATTTTAATGTGTACCCCTGGGTCATTTATAGTTATTCCTTACGTAGCATATTTCAAACACTAAGTTTATGAGATTCTTCATGAAGATCACAATAAAAGTGCATTAACAATATAATAAAATACTAAAAAGTATAAAAACAGAATAAAGAGAGAAAGCCTACAAACAGAACAATGTGATTACAAAAAAAAACTAAAATAAATATAACCAATAAATAGCCATGGTAAAAGATGGCTTAAGACGCAATTTAAAATCTCCAACTGAGCTGACAGCTCTTACGTAAGAGGAAGACACTATTCCAGGGCTTGGAAACCGCAACAGAAAATGCAAAGTCCTCTCTAGATTTTAACTTGCACCAAGGTACAGCCAAAAGCACTTGGTTGGAGAACCTAAGTGCTCTTGCTGAATATGGGATAAGCAAATCACAGATGTCATTAAGTTCATCACCATGTACAGCTATGTAAGAAAGTAAAAAAAATATATATCTTAGGATCAATTCTAAAATCTAAAAATCAACACAGGTAAGCCACTGGACTGATATGGGACATACATGATGCCCCCTGTCAATAACCTCACTGCTGCATTTTGGACTAGTTGAAGCTGATTGATGGTTGCTTAGCTTAGACAAGTGAAAAGGACATGTCCACAGGACATACAATATAGACCAAATGAAAAGAGACAAAGGCAACGACAAGTTTTTATGTATCTGGAAGGACACATAGGAGTGTATTTTTTGCTATTCCTTGGTTGAAACACACGGGACTGAAAATCAGCAAGACCTATGCTATGGTGTAGTTAAATTAAAGTTACAATGTGGTGTTAAGGTTAGAATTTCACAACTTGGGGCGTCCGGGTAGCGTAGCAGTCTATTCCGCTGCCTACCAACACGGGGATTGCCGGTTCGAATTCCTGTGTTACCACCGGCTTGGTTGGGCGTCCCTACAGGCACAACTAGCCATGTCTGCGGGAGGGAAGCCGGATGTGGGTATGTGTCCTGGTCGCTGCACAAGCGCCTCCTCTGGTCGGTTGGGGCGCCTGTTCGGGGGGGGGGGGACTGAGGGGAATAGCATGTCTTTTCTCTCTCTCTCTGAATAATGTCTTCTCCTTTCTCTTTTTCTGTGTGTGAATGGTGTCATGTGAGTCTCCCTTGTGTGCCCATGCAGTCAGTTCTCCTCCCAGGTCTCCGTGGTGATGGTGGTCGCTGCTTGGATTCTGCCTGGCATTCCCCTCATCAGATTTTCTTTTTATATATCTTATAAATCCATATAATTTTTTTTTACATGATGAGGCTGGTCATGTGGCTTGGGTCCTGGACTGTTCTGGTGGCATCCGGACACTGCTTGGCATCCTGCGCATCATATTCTTCATAAATTTTATAAGTCCATTATAATTCTGTTTATCCTCTTTCAATGTTGTATTGTGTAAATTATACAAAGACAACATACATTGCACGTTGTCCGTCTTGGGGAGAGATCCCTCCTCTGTTGCTCTCCCTGAGGTTTCTTCCTATTTTTTCTCCCTATTAAAGGGGTTTTCTTAGGGAGTTGGTTCTTATCTGATGATAGGGTCTAAGGACAGGCTGCTGTTAAGCCCACTGAGGCAAATTTGTAATTTGTGATATTGGGCTACACAAATAAAATTGACTTGACTTGATCTTCCCACGTGCTACGTCCCCTTGGCAAAACGCCTCACTGTCAGGTGAAAAGAAGCAGCTGGTGACTCCACATGTATCGGAGGAAGCATGTGGTAGCCTGCAGCCCTCCCCGGATTGGCAGAGGTGGTGGAGCAGTGACCGGGACAGCTCAAGAGAGCAGGGCGATTTGGCAAGGTACAATTGGGGAGAAACCCCCCCTCCCAAAAAAAAAAGAATTTCACAATTTGACAATTAGTCCATGTTATTAATTAGAACATGGTCAACAAAGCAGACTTAATTTGTAATGAATGATTTTCTTAAGTACTGTAAACTGTCATAACAAAGTTGTACAGTGCACAGGTATAAACGAGGTGTCAGCCAGGCTGACTGACCCTTCTGATCACCTCCCTGTAGTATGGATGATAATAAAGCTGCCTGTTTTATTATATGTTCTAACACAAAGGCTCAATAACAGTAGCGTGGAATTAGTACATGGGAAACCCATATTCAATATCCCAATTCAATCATATGAGTGTTTAAACGGGGGACAGGTTCAAAGAAATGGCTGGGACCAGATTCTGAAAGGCGTGACTGCAACTACCCATGTTTGATTCATTTCCATAAATTCAAATTTGCACTGGGTGATGAATGGCAGGCCATTGACCAATAAGTTGCAGATTTGACCACTGCATCAAACGATGTTTGTCTGTTGACAACTGTCTCTCCTGACAACGTGCCTTCAAGCAAGATTCTTAAAGGCAAATTCCAGTTTTTACAACCTGGGTTTTTATTTTATTTTTAAGGCAGCATGGTGGCGCAGTGGCTAGCGCAGTTGCCTCACAGCAAGAAAGTTCTGGGTTCAAGCCCTGGGGTAGTCCAACCTTGGGGGTCATCCCAGGTCATCCTGTGTGGAGTTTGCATGTTCTCCCCGTGTCTGCGTGGGTTTCCTCCGGGTGCTCCAGTTTCCTCCCACAGTCCAAAGACATGTAGGTCAGATGAATCGGCCATACTAAATTGCCCCTAGGTATGAATGTGTGTGTGTGTATATGTGTGTGTGGGCCCTGTGATGGCCTGGCAGCCTGTCCAGGGTGTCTCCCTGCCTGCCGCCCAATGACTGCTGGGATAGGTTCCAGGTTCGGATAATGGATGGATGGGTTTTATTTTCCTAGTTCTTGCCATTGGGTAAATCAGTTACAATATCATTTTTACTCACTGGCTTCATTTTGGAGATTTTGAACTCAGGGCAATCCCTAGACAAAGCCTTACAACAATGTCCTCTGAGGCAACTGAACACGAACCTTAAACCTGTTCTTTCAATTACAACAACAAAAAACCCTAGTACCCAAGAGTGTGAACATAATTTCCCATTATCTATGACTTCCAAATTCCACTGGCCAGGAAGTTAATCGATGAGAGGTACTACCTACAGTAAGTAAGATGGTCATTCCTGTAAACTGAACCAGGAAGTAGCTCAACAATGTGACTTCTAATTTGCACTTTTCCTTTGAATTCCAAATAAGTGGTTTAGAGATGGTAATAAATGGAATTATCCTTTAAGCACTGCAAACTCAATCATTACAAGTCACTCTGAATAATGCAGGTGTACTTCCCAGAAAAAGTACAATCTTGACTCAAGCACCCTGATCAGTGAATGGATTCATGAATAAGCTTACCTTTATGAAGGCTGCTCTGAGTGTCTGAGCTGCTGATAAGTTGATCCTCTCCAGCTAAAGAACATGCAGAATAAACACAACATCAGTGCAAAGCCTGGATGCACTTGCTTACTGACTTATGCTCAGAAATGCACCCTCTCTCTCTCTCTCTCTCTCTCTCTCTCTCTCTCTCACACACACACACACGTTGTATCTGTAATGTGTGTGGAAGAACAAAGAAATGTAAAACTTTATTTAGGGTTAGTTTTCTAGGTCTGAGAAGTAAATGTAAACATGAGACACATGATGTTAATGACCCTTCCAAACAGAATAAGAAAACATTGCAATCTGTCTCAAAATTACAGAGACTGGATTTTTGTTTCATCAATACCTTCATCCATACCAATACCTAGACCGGTCTAATTTTATTAAGGCATGTAATTAACAAGTAAGTAACAAGTATGTAACACGGTAAGTGATACGGGCCGGAATACACACATAATACAGGTGAAAAAAAAGGCTGTGAAAGTTACTGATATTGCCGACTGGGAGGGGAGTAAAACTATTAGTTTACTCCAATAATGATTGCATTACACAACTCTTACCTAATGCTGCCCGATTACTGCTCAAGAGTGTAAGACCAAACAAAATCCCACTTCATAGCACCACATACAAACAAGATACAACAAGAAGACAATTACTACTGAGATTTTTTTTTTTTACCTCATTGAAAACGGGATACATCACAGCATACAGCGTCATTGATACCATGGAGCTTGTCTCCGCTTCATTCTTCATCTCCTCCATTGTCATCCTCCAGGGAGGAGCAGCTCTCGGTGAAAAGATGCAGCGGAGGTAGACAGTAGCTCACACACACTCACACATACACTCACCCACTCACACACACTCGCTGGAAAAGGTCTCAAGCCCCAGAATGACAGAAGTCTGTGGGGGGGAAAGAAGAGCAAGAGAATTTATTTATGAAGAAATGGCTCGCTGTGCTCTTCTTTGCCTTGTTGCATGACATTTCTTTGGGCACCAGGCTACGTTTAGACTTTAGTAACAACTGTTAAAGCTGCTCTGGCTTTGCGATTACCAAACGATAGTGTCTTTGGCAATGGCTGAATGTATGTTTCTACTTTAACCAGAAATAATACACTCGTCCAACTTCGTAATTTTTATAGCGTACTGCGTTGACGTGTTAGCTGGCTTAACTGACTGGCAAGTTGGATGAAGTCAGTACAACATAACAGCGAGCAGACTAGCTAACTACTCATCTGGTTAGCGTAGTAGCTGGTGTAACGCTAGCTGACGTTAAATGTATTGTTAATGGTGACAGACTAAGTACTGTCATGATATTGGTATCGACACGGTGTGTGAAGTGCCAACATTTTAAGCAAATGCAGCTCACGGACGTACAACTGAGGCCTATGGACGATGTTAGCCTAGCCTACGTGCTAGCTAACGTCAATGTTAGATTTATATGCAATTACAGTTGAACTAAATCACGTCACCAACCAATCTGTGGAATATGTGTCACTCGATAGATGAGTGGAAAATATCTACCTATATCTGCCTTCGATTTGACTTCTTAAAGAGCCTCGTTACGCCGTCGATCGCCTTTCAGCAGCTATGTTTTCTTTACAACTTAAGGCGGAAGTTTTTCAGGACAAGCCTAGGCGACAGCTTCCGTTTGATGACGTAAGATACACCGTCCAATCAGAAGAGCGGTAACTGTTACGTAATATCGAAACTAATTCCACAAGCTATGCAAATGTTCGGGCTGTATTTATTTTACTGTAGCAGTTTTGTGATTGTTGGTGAGAATTTGAGCAAAACTTAATGAGTGGATAAAGACAAAAATAATGTTGATAAATTATGAAATTATCCCCAATCTGAAACCATTTGAGGTTGACCTCACATAACATCCATCCATCCATCCATTATCTGAACTGCTTATCCTGCTCTCAGGGACCTATTCCAGCAGTCATTGGACAGCAGGCAGGGAGACACCATCGACAGGCCGCCAGGCCATCACAGCCCCCCCCCCCCCACACACACACACACACACACACACACACTCATTCATACCTGGGGACAATTTTTTTAGTAGTCAGGTGAATTGGCCATTGACCACACAGTATGATAAAAAAGGGTTTTGAAGTTGATCACACGAGGAATCATATTGAAATGTTACAACCTTCTATTAATATCAATAAAAACATATTGGGCCCAATGTTTGCTGTGCTTCATCTGCTGCCTAAACCGTCTGCAAACCCAACAATAATTTTGTAATCAAATTTATGAAATGCAATGTTGAGGATGAGTTTTTTTTACTAGTTTTACTCATCTTTTTCAGATGAATGTGTTTTACAGTTTGCAGTGGTATCTTAAATTAGCCATCCAGCTTTTAAGCCCTATATTTGTCAGGGCAATGGATTCAGTCCTTATGCCAAGAGTTCATCCTATATCCCCGCTTCTATAAATTTCAATAAAACAAACAAAGGGACAGCACTGAAGCCTACTCACAGAAAGTTGGTTCAGTTCATCTGGACACAACAGTTGTTGAGAGAAATATTTCATCACTCATCCAAGTGACCTCTTCAGTCTCAACTGACTGCAGGTATCCCCACTCTTATAAACAACATAGTGGCATAACAACCAAAAACAACAATCCATTTCATATGCAAATTGCCGTGACCATTAACTAGAGTTACATTGGCCATGTGTACTATTCACAGAGGATTGGAGAATAGCTGCAGTCACAGCATTGTAAGATGGCGACAGATGTACTGTTAGTCACCCACCCCCCTCGGTTCAGGGGTGGTCGTTCCCTCTTCACACTGATGGCATCCTAAGAGTACATGATGACGAGTGATGAAACGTTTCTCCCAATAAACGTTGTTTCCAGATGAACTGATTCAACTTCCTGGTATTTTCTTACCTGGATTATTGAGCATGCATAAAGACATCAAAGCCTACTATTCTCAGGACATAGATCTCTGTATTTATTTGCTCAGTGTCTCTGTAGTTCTCAGTTGCACTGCATTACACTGTGGTATGAGACAAGTGTCTAATTTTCTCTATATTTTTGGAAGTATATAGTAGACATATTCTTAACCTTCCACTAATGTATTTAGTAATATAATGATAAAGCCTAGAGGCTGCTATCTGAAGCCCTCAAGCATGTCAGCAATTTACTGGTTAGCAAATCCCACATTAGATGATTGAATCTACCTGGCACAAGATTCTGGTAACATATTATCTCAGATTTATAGCAATTAATGATTTCAATATAACGATTTATGGATCAACGTAACTGTGGGCCCTGATATGGTGTAATTGCCTAGACTGGCTAAGTGTGTAAGGTTATCTTTCTGCCAAGACTGGATGGACAGACTTTGCCGTAGGCCATCGTTTGCCAACCTAACTTAGTTATTATTCATTTCATATTTTCTCTAACCATGAAACATCCTTAAGCCTAACAAACATAAATTACAATTAAAACAGGCTTGTTTTGGGTTTAAAAAAAGTTTTAATGAGATGGCCAAAAATAAACCAGTGTCTTTGGGGGTCTGGCACTCAAATCGTTGGAATTCTTCTTGCTCTTTTATTCTTTTATTTTCTTTTTATAGTCCAGCAGCAGCCATATAGTTGTGCAATCAAGAGGATGAGGAGATATAATTTGGCAAATTAATGCAAATTACTCTTTGGATAGAACAGAATCAGAAACCTGTTTGAAGCCATAGAAAATTAAAAAGATTGTTCTCAGAACATCTTTGCAGTCTCCTTCAATACTGTAAGGTAAATTCAGTATTTGCAGACGGCATTATGATGGAGTCATGAAATGTCTGGAAACAAGCTCAGACCTTGTAACTGTAAGAATTTTAGGAATGCTGATCTGAGACTGATAAAGTTATCAGTTGCTTGTCACGGGACCTGATGATTAGCTCAAAATCAGCATGTAGTTTTACCATGGCGCAGTGGGGTGTAGCCGTGGGCTTACAAACCAGTTATTCGGGTCAGGAAGTCAGACAGGCAGGCAGGCAGGCAGGCAGGCAGGTAGTAACTAGTTTGACAGATGTCTTTATGCATGCTCAATAGTTCAGGTAAGAAAATCAAAGGAAGTTGAAGGTAGTTTGACAAATATATTCAGTTATGCCCATACCAGCTTATGTGCTGGGTGAGCAACTTGTGAACCTGATCAGCTCCCTGTAATTGGGTGAACTAGGCAAATGCCAAATGCTGTGGTCATCCTGGCCTCATAAAAGGACATGTTTAAGGAAAGCTAATGATTTTTGTGTAGCCTATTTATTCCACCACCTCATCAGCTGTATACTCCTGTTGGTCTGTACAGATTCGGTGTTTGTTTAGATGGTAGGGTGGCATCGGGGGGTCCAGGTGGTCTCGGACACCCGTGGTCACCCCTTATACCCGCCCTTGTGTCACAGCTTTTATGATGTGGGTCTAACTCATATTGCCCGATCTGCCACATCTACCTGTGTATATCAAAACAATACCAAAAGTGGCTCATGAATCACAGAAACAACGATATGGGCCCCCGAAGCTTCAGCCATTTTCTTTTTCCAGAGAACTTAGCAAACTGCTGCCACCAGCAACAAATCCCACAAGGATCCCCCTTGAGACAAAGGAGACGTTTAACCAACAAAGATCTTTAGACAACCATTGGTAGGTTTTTGTTTTTGTAATCTTGCTCAATATGGCCATCACTGGGCGAGAGGATGACTCTCTTGGAGAACTAGTGCACATCCATAGGGAATTATTAGACTAGCTGTATAAAGTAAACCTTTAACAATTATGTCTTGTTAAATGATAAATAGAATAAAATCGATCAGAACGAAGAGAGATAAGACCGGATGTGCCACTTCCTCTTAACGCTGAGGTTTGGGTCGGTCCATACCATGGATGTACTATAGACGTCCATACTGGGCAACTCAAGCGTAACGCGTTTCTCGCTTTGGTCGCAGTCACACGTCGTGTCAGTATGAACAGGAGGTCTGCGCACGTCTTGTTTCCGGGGCACTGATGAAATTCGAGTCCGGGTTAAAGGCTCGAGAAAGAAATATACGTATTTTGATACTCTCTCTCTCTCTCTCTCTCTCTCTCTCTCTCTCTCTGTCTACCCCGTGGCGCGTATCATTATTGAATTGGTGTAGGATTTTAAACTGACGTTCCGCGTGTTCACAAGGTCATTTAAAATATCTTTTTCAACGTCCGTGTCTCAACAGATGGCCGCTGTAGACACTCCTCTCACAGACCCGGGGTGTTGTGTGTGTGTGTGTACTAGCAGTAGCAGCAGGGTGTCGGGAAATCAGCCCGAATCTACGAGACATCAGCGTCGTTCGCTGCTGCTGTTGCGTAAGGGCACATGTTCGCCTCGGCAGCTTGTGTGAGGAACCGGCGCGGCTGAGTGAGGAGCACCGACGGCAGATATCTGGCGATTTTCCTGACTTATACCAATTTAAACCGTCAGCGAAACACACCGACTTCATTTTAAGTTAAGAAATCTTCCGACGTCAGACACGGGGGTGAGTAGATTTCTCCTTCTTCTTCTTTTTTTTTCATCCATTTTCTTCCCCGTGAGCATTTTTTCTTTTGTTTTTTTTTGTTTGTTTTTTTGTTGTTACCTCATTTTGCTCCGTGACCTCGACGTGGCGAATCACGGATGCCACAGTTCGCCGTGTGTAACATTTGATCGGTGTATTATGGACGTTTCCAGGTGCTCCTGCTTCCCATACGAAACGCGTACCACCTCCTCCATCCGCTCGTATGACGACCGGTGAAGTGCGCCGGTGGAAATGCAATAATGACCATGTCAAAGGACTGCACACAGAATGCGTAGGCGGAATAAATTCATTCTCGTAAACACCGATTCGTGTCTCTGTCCTCCTCCCCCTTAGCCAGACTGCAGCCATGTCGGAGCACATTCAGATCAGCAGTCCTAATGTGAGGTACGCAGAAACGCACATTGAGGCTCGGTATTCGTACCAAACCACAGCAGTACACAGAAAAGGGGATATAATTACTGTAAGTCAGATTTTATTTTATTTTATTTTTTACTTTTACCAAAAACTCTGGTGTACACACCACCCCACACGTTGGCAGTACGATTATATATTAATCCACAAAATTTCCCTCTTCCCAATCTTGCTGTGGATCAAGGTGACCCCCTCCACCTGTGAGCTGACATTCCGCACCCAGAGATGCGTGCCCCGGCTTGGTGTGATGCTGGTGGGATGGGGAGGCAACAACGGGACCACTGTCACAGCGGCTGTACTGGCCAACAAACTGGGCCTCACCTGGAGGACCAAGACTGGGGAGAAGGTGAGTGGCACAGGTGCATGCACACAGCTTTGTCTCCCTGTATTTGTCGGGACCCTTCATTGACCTACATTCGAGCCCTAACCTTAACCCTTACTGTAGTTTTAACGTAATGCTAATTCTAACCATAATCCTAAACACAAATCCTAACTCTTGGAAATTGTGGGGATCATCAAAATGTCCCAGGTTAGCACATATGTCCCCACTTGATGAATAGTCGCACACAATACACACCAACGCACACCAACAATGAATGTTAGCCTGTTATTCACTGTTTCCAGTGTCAATTTTGATATGCCGCAAGCATTTGCTGTGTTTGGTTCGCTGTGGAAGATGGCCTGAGATAATTTGGGAAGCTGCCATTAGGGAGCTTACAGGGCGCTAACAGAGGAGCATCTTGCCCCATTTTCTAAATATACTCTCCATCCCCTGATACAATGGCAAAGGGATGAAGCTTCATTATAACAATGATGTGCTGACAGGTTCAGCAGACTGTTAAGAGCTTTGCTGACTGGCCCAGCAACTGTGGGACATAACCTTATAAGGCCGTTCATTCTCACCTCTCTGTCAGATCCTGTCATGTCCCTTTTTTTTCTCATACCTTTGATTCACCTAACACATTGTGTTACTAAATATAATTGAACATACAGCCAGGGATTATTAAATTTTGAAGAGAATGATTGTACAATTCTTTTTCTTCCTCTCTCCTCCGCATTCTTTAGAAGGCGAACTATTTCGGCTCCCTCCTGCAGGCATCTACTGTTTGTCTGGGAATGGGACCGGATGGAGAGGTCAACGTGCCTTTCCGTGACCTCTTACCCATGGTGCAGCCTGATGATATTATCTTTGACGGTACGCTTGATCCTAGACAGCAAGGTTAAAGGTCTGACCTCTCACTAAGAAACTGTGCAGGATTATTGTGTGTGTGTGTTTGGGGGGATGGGAGGTCAGCATGATTTTTAAAAAAATAGATTGAAAGTTAGCCCAGGCTGGCTATTGGGACCAAGCGGTTGCCCTGTAGTTGCCCTTCTCAACACACACACACACACACACACACACACTCTCACTCTCACTCTCTCTCTCAAGGAGACAGCCAGGGGATCTATGTATGTTGTGGAATGTCTTTATGTGTTGACTGTAAGCGTTCATTCTTTGGGACAGGTTAAAGAACATTTTACTTATGAATGAGTTTGCAGAGAAGTATTTGTAAAGTTAGCACATTTTGTATGGACAATGAGAGGTTGAAAAGTGACATAGCACTGAGTTGCGGGTATATGTGTGTGTTCACATGTGTCCTCATGTGCATTTACTTATGTATGCCTGTATTCATCTGCACATGTATTGCTGTTAGGATGGGACATCTCATCAATGGACCTCGGCCAGGCAATGGAGCGAGCGCAAGTACTTGACTGGACATTACAAGAGAAGCTCCGCCCTCATATGAGCTGCCTAAAACCCAGATCCTCTATCTACATCCCAGAATTCATAGCTGCTAACCAACAGAGTCGGGCTGACAACGTCCTGACAGGGACCACGGCAGAGCAAGTAGGTCAACTGACCAGCAAAGCTTAAAAGGCAGAGGGGGCAGTCTATTTCGTTGCCTATCAACACGGGGATCCCGGTTCGAATTCCCGTGTTACCTCCGGCTTGGTCGGGCATCCTTACAGACACAATTGGCCATGTCTGCGGGTGGGAAGCCGGATGTGTGTATGTGTCCTGGTCGCGACACTAGCACTTCCTCTGGTCAGTCGGGGTGCCTGTTTGGGGGGGAGGGGGAACTGGGGGGAGTAGTGTGATTCTCCCACGTGCAACATCCCCCTGGGGAAACTCCTCACTCAGGTGAAAAGAAGCGGCTGGCGACTCCACATGTATTGGAGGAGGCATGTGGTAGTCTGCAGCCCTCCCCAGCTCAGCAGAGGGGGTGGAGCAGCAACCGAGACTGTTCGAAAGAGTGTGGTAATTGACCAAGTACAGTTGGGGAGAAAAGGGGAAAAATCCAAAGGAAAAAAAAGCTTAAAAGACGGAGATGCACCACCTTTTAACAGTCCCTCCTCCTCATGAAATTAAACGACGTATTGGTGTCTGAAAGTGATTTCTGTGTCGATGAATGAAGGGTTAATGCTTCTGCTATGGTGCTCCAGGTAGACCAACTCAGAGCTGATATCAGGGACTTCCGTCAGTCAAGTGGTGTAGATAAAGTCATCGTCTTGTGGACTGCCAACACCGAGCGCTTCTGTGATATTATACCCGGGGTCAATGACACCGCCCAGAACCTACTAGCTGCCATCCAGGTAAGGGAAGGGATGGGTGAGAAAGGTTTGAGTGTGAAAAGGTTTATTCAGGGTTCAGCTGAAAGCAAAGGTTTTGTTTAGTGACGTATGGATGCAGTAGTCACAAAACTCGTCTTTCTCTTGGAAAGGTGCAGTTTAAAGGGATCATTTCATTGACAAGTTCTGATTTAGTAGAATTGGCCAGTAAATAGTGTTGTAGGGTGTAGCATAATCTGTATTTGTGAAATCAATTTAAACTGTGTTTTGATGTCCTGCGGCTAAGGGTTACCCATTCAACTTCCAACTCTAAATCACACTGTGTGATTATAAACCTTTAAAGACTAAAAGATACATCCTTTACACTTTACAAGGCACATTCAAAGGCCACAGTGACTATGAACCACATTGCTATCACTAATCTCAATTGAGGAGTACAAAACTATGATTTGCTCTTGTTGGTGCTGGTGGTTATTTTATATTTAGTCTACATTATACATCTACTATTGTCTATTTCACAAATATATTGTCTTCCGAGAGTTATGCAATTGTAAACAATCACTGCAGTCCATTGTATACTTGTACAACAGAGATGATGAGAAGACTGCCACAGACAATGTAAAGCCTTATGAGCCAGGTTATGCACATGGCGCTGTGACTGTCTTGCAAAGTAACAATAATATCTATACTGTACAATGATGAAATGTTGTGTCGCAATGAAGATCTCATTTTTGAATTTGCAGTCTGGTGCAGAGGTTTCTCCCTCCACTCTTTTTGCCGTGGCCAGCATATTGGAGGGCTGTGCCTACATCAACGGCTCCCCGCAAAACACCTTCGTTCCCGGGGCTGTAGAGCTGGCTGTGCAGCAAGGAGTGTTCATCGGTGGAGACGACTTCAAGTCAGGTCAGACCAAGATCAAGTCAGTACTGGTGGACTTCCTGGTCAGCGCAGGCATCAAGGTGAGAGGGAGGGATAATCTGAAGGAGGAAAGAAGGAAGGAAGAACACTAACCAAATGATTTGACACTGATCCCACCGGATCAGACCTTTGACTTATGATCACATACGTATGTTTGTATTATGCATAAAACTATATGAGAGTCAGTTTGCAGTAATTGAGCGGAGGTCAGTGAGGTTTGCTGTTGTGTATATGTGGAAGGTTCTCTCAGCCAGAACCAGGATTGTGCTGAGATTTTAATAGGTCTCTTTCGGCATGACAAATAAAACTGACATTAAAAGTGTGAAATCTTAGTGGGCGTCTGGGTGGTGTGGTGGTGTATTCTGTTGCCTACCAACATGGGGATCGCAGTTCGAATCCCCGAGTTACCTCCAGCTTGGTCAGGTGTCCCTACAGACACAATTGGCCGTGTCTGCGGGTGGGAAGTCGGATGTGGGTATGTGGCCTGGTCGCTGCACTAGCACATCTTCTGGTCGGTCTGGGGGGAATAGCGTGATCCTCCTACATGCTATGTGCCCCTGGTGAAACTCCTCACTGTCAGGTGAAAAGAAGCGGCTGGCGACTCCACATGTATCGGAGGAGGCATGTTGTCATCTGCAGCCCTCCCCGGATCGGCAGAGGGGCTGGAGCAGTGACTGGGACAGCTCGGGTAATTGAATGGGGTAATTGGCCAAGTACAATTGGAGAAAAGGGGGGAAAAAATCCCCTCCCCCCAAAAAAAGTGAAATCTTAATCTCTATAAGCAATATCAGCGAGCATGTTGATTGACAATTCCACGTGCAAGCATTTTCAAATGTTAATATTCTTTATCACACGATGAAGCCGGCAGAGTGAATAATTTTATATTTAAAAGTGTTTCCTATGGAATACTTGTCTGATTTCTCCCTGTGACGGTGCATTTGGATGATTTAAAGATAAGAGTCCACACACACCCACACACTTTTTTTTTTACATTTTCTGAATAAAAGAGATTCTAAATGAGCTGCCTGTCTCCATGACAGCCAACCTCCATTGTCAGCTACAATCACCTTGGCAACAATGATGGGAAGAACCTGTCGGCTCCGCTGCAGTTCCGCTCCAAGGAGATCTCCAAAAGCAACGTGGTGGATGACATGGTCCAGTCCAACCCCATACTGTACCAGCCCGGAGAGAAACCTGACCACTGTGTACGTGTGTGTGTGTGTGTGTGTGTGTGTGTGTGTGTGTGTGTGTGTGTGTGTGTGAGAGAGAGAGTTAGCTAGAACAGGTAACACAACTTCTACAACACAAGAGTCAGACCTGATCGCTCAGCTTTATGTTGTTAAGTCGTACAGAGAAAGGTAGTAAGCCAAAAAGCAGCAATAAGTGTAGGAGCACCTTTGTCTCTATCACTGTGCCCTTGAGAGGAAAATTGCTCCTTTTGAGCACAGTATCAAAATTGAAAAAGGGTCACCAGGACATGCAAACGGAAAAAATACCACAGTTGGCATGCTATAGAGCCAAGAATATTGGGGCTGTAACCCTCAGCATTTATTCTTCAGGTTTTCGTTCCTGCTTGAAGATGTAAATGCTGATCTACGTATATAGCTAAGTTTTAAAGACCCAGTCTAATTTAAACACAGCACTCGATAGACAGAGAAGAACAAGACCTGTATGGGGTTTGACTATATGAGTCAAAACATTATGGCCACTCACACATTAATGGAATGACGTTTATCATCTCCAAACAAGGGCACTTTTCACGGTCGGGGTAGATTAGATGGTAAGCGAAGAATCAGTTCTCGTAGTCAACGTGTTGGATGCAGGAGAAATGGGCAGGAGTAAAGACCTGAACGACTTTGACAAGGGCCAAATTGTTATGGCCAGACAACTGGGTCAGAGCATCTCTGACACAGCAGGGCTTGTGGGGTGCTCCGGGTCAGCAGTGGTGAGTATCTACCAACAGTGGTCCGAGGAGGAACTAACCACAAACCAGCGACAGGGTGTTGGGCGCCCAAGGCACATCGATATGCGAGGGCAATGAAAGCTATCCCATCTGGTTGAACCGACAGAAGGACTACTGTGGCACAAGTCACAGAAATGTTTAATGATGATTACGGGAGGAACGTGTCACAACACAGTGCATCGCACCCTGCTGCGTATGGGGCTGCATAGCCGCCAACTGGTCAGAGTGCCCATTATGACCCCTGTCCTATGTCAAAAGCATGTACAATGGGCATGTGAGTGTCAGAACTGGACCTTGGCGCAGTAGAAGAAGGTTGCTTGGTCGGATGAGACCCATTTTCTTTTAGATCGCGTGGATGGCCCTGTACGTTTGCGCCGTTTACCTGGGGAAGTGATGGCACCAGGATGCACTGTGGGAAGATGACAAGCCAACGGAGGGAGTCTGATGCTCAGGGGCAATGTTCTGCTGGGAAACCCTGGGTCCAGCCATTCATGTGGACATCAATTTGACATGTGCCACCTACCTAAACATCATTGCAGACCAGGTACACCCCTTCATGGCAATGGTATTCCCTGATGGCAATGGCCTCTTTCAGCAGGATAATGCTCCCTGCCACACTGCACACATTGTTTGGGAATGGTTTGAGGAACACGAATAGTTCAAGGTGTGGCCTTGGCTTCCAAATTCTCCAGATCTCAATCCGATTGAGCATCTGTGGGATGTGCTGGACAGACAAGTCTGACCCATGGCGGCTCCACCTCACAACGTACAGGACTTGAAGGATCTGCTGCTAATATTTTGGTGCCAGATACCACAGGACACCTTCAGCAGTCCATGCCTCGGCCTGGTTGGAGCTGTTTTGTTGACACATGGAGGACCAACAGCATATTAAGCAGGTGGTCATAATGTTTTGGGTCATCAGTGTATGTACTGACTCGGAGAAACGGAGAGATTAGGGAGAGACTGTCAAGCCATAACAAATATAGTAATTGCCCTTTTATGTCATTATGTTTGTGCACGATTTCAGGTGGTAATTAAATATGTCCCATATGTGGGAGACAGCAAGCGTGCCATGGATGAATACACCTCTGAAATCATGATGGGGGGTACCAACACAATCGCACTGCACAACACCTGCGAGGTCAGTGGTCACTTCATCTGGATAGGATGGGAATGTATTTATCTGTGAAATTTAAAGAATGCAGACCTAGTGGGACAGTTTCCAAATGTAAGGTCAGGAAATCCATCTGTCAACATAACCTTTCTAGGCTTTTGTCAACTTGTTGCACTCACTCCTGGCTTAAAACAGACATGTTTTTTAAGGCCTTTGTTACACTTGTCATCTCAATGCAGCCTTGGGCCATAAAAACATAGCAGACCAACAAGTCTGCCATTAACTGACAAGTCTGAATGCTTAAAAATCTAATTGAGCTCACATAATGATTGAATCAGCTGGGCAATCTCACGAGGTGGCTGAGCTCAAATTACGTGCACAACTCTGCAAAGTCTGGTCTGGTGGTTCTCAAACTTGTTGGGCCAAGCACCACCTCTGATCAAACCAAAGCATCCAGGTACCATCTACAAGCTGCCAATTTGCTAAGCCACAAAAGAAATCCTAATGACTAACATGAGTACGCACAAATACACACTCATGAACCTCCAGCATACTACAATCTTTCAGCATGCCAAAAGTAAAAAGGAAACCTGTAAAGAGATTTCTTTGGCAGATACAATCACACCTCCAATACTATACTATGATAATAAGATCACACTAGAATTATACTAGTTAAGTAAATCACTAATTTGGTATGTTGCAATATTTTAGTGATTTTGATTAGGTTTTGTGAATTTCTCAGAGCATACAATACATTTCCATAGTAATCTGGCATGCCATAAGTAGTACACATACCAGTTTGAGAACCGCCAGTCTAGACGCCATCTAGCACTTGAAAAACGTATACAGCGAAAACTCATCAGCAAACTACAAGAATGCAATGGGCACTTATTTAAGCACAGACATGGAGACTTAATACTATTTATGCATTGTGACCAGGGTTGACCCAAGACCAGTCTGTGCACATAGCCTTTCTACTTTATAGTCCCTCATTTTTCCTTTTATCTGTTCAGTAAGATATTCTACTTCCTCCATGTAGATGCAAGTATATCACTAAATGTCTTTATTTGCACTAATTTGTCCCATTTCACTGAACCACGCCATCATACTCTGTTCTGAAGTAACTGTGTGTTGCTCTTGCACAAAAAGGACTCGCTGCTGGCCAGCCCTATTATTCTGGACCTGGTGATCCTGACGGAGCTGTGTCAGCGTATAGCGGTCCGTCCTCAGGGAGAGGAGGACTTCCAGTCTTTCCACAGTGTCCTAGGTCTGCTGTCCTTCCTCTGTAAGGCCCCGCTGGTCCCCCCAGGAGCCCCGCTTGTCAATGCCTTTTTCCGCCAGAGAGCCTGCATAGAGAACATCATGAGGTCTGTACCAATTCAACTACATAGGGGTTGGGTTTCTTCATTGATGCATGGGAGGGCTAGATGTGAAAAATCTGAGGCAAATACACGTTCTAATATTCAAATCCTTGCCACATTGTTGAAAACCACCAAACATTAGCATCTTTTGTATTTTGTGATCAAGTCCATAAATTTGACATTTAAATATTTTTTCTTTGTCTACTGTAGAAAGTTGATTTAAAAAGTCAAAACTCAATAATACCAAAAATTCAACATTGCCACTCAAATAAGGCAACACTTAAAAGGATGAATCCATATTTACAGTGAAACCTTATATGAATAAATACAGAGAACATGATATACACATGATCATGTCTTACAAACAAGTACTGTAAACCACAAGTGTCTTTTCCCAGACACAAATATTTATCAATTTGTATCTGAAGAAAATAATTCCACAAATATATTTCCAAATATGAATTATATTAAATTAGTACATTTGTGATGGGCTGACAGCCTGTTCGGGGTGTCTCCCTGCCTGCCGCCCAATGACTGCTGGGATAGGCTCCAGCATCCCCACGACCCTGAGTGCAGGATAAGCAGTTTGGATAATGGAATAGAATGGAATTAGTAAATGTTTCACATGTAAAGCGTATGTTTGCACAAACTTTCAATTATGCTACAGTAAGCAGCACTTGTTCCTTTCTTTGTACATGTTGGTCACTTACTTCAGTCAGCCTTGTTTGTTTTGCCTCATCCCCTCGAGTGAACGTGGTGGTAATTGACAATGCGAAACAAATTGTTGTGATTTGCTGAAGTGACTATCCTTCGGAAAAATGTATACTCGTCTTTATGACATGATGGGCATATGTAAATCACATTTTCCACATTTTTCCTTTTTTCACTGTAGTTATTGATTTTTGAAGCAAATCTGATTACAGATTTAGTAAACTCCGGCATCCCCACAACCCTGAGAGCAGGATAAGCGGTTTGAATAATGGATGGATGGATGGATCTGATTACATAAAAAAGATGGCACTTGATCCACTTTGTGTGTCAGCCTACGGTTTGAGAAACTAGAGATTAGACAACACATTAAAGATAATTGCAATCAAAGATGTTTTATGGAAGTAATGCATTGGTGAGCATGTTGTTTCGTCATGGAATTTTTAAGACAACAGCTTATCCACCATTGTCCAAATGACAAATGCTTTTGTAAGTTGCTCATTTTAATAGTGCCATGTTAATGGTGCAGGACTTTCCTGTGGAAAATGATTCAGCACATATTTTATGGCTTCACCATAACAGCCAAAGGCTGAAGAATAACACAGAGCAGTGAGTGGGAAGAGGAAACTTTTTGTGGCTAACGGATATGACAGACCAAACTCTTAGAAGACCTTTACCAACAGAAAGTACATCAACAGTTAAAACGTATTATTTTGACAATGTAGCTGTTGCTGACACAACAGCACTGGCTACTGGCTCTCTGGTATTTGGAGTAATTAAACATCAGTACAGTATCACTTTAGATATGAGTAAGTTAAGAAAAAGCAACAACGCCTAGCATTGTAGCTTTAATTACACAAGTTCTTTCTCCTGATTCTCTGTTTCAGGGCTTGCCTTGGACTGCCCCCTCAGAACCACATGCATCTGGAGCACAAGCTGCAGAAAGGCTTTCTGCCCCTCCACAGCCACCACATCCACAGCGAAATGACTGCTAGGAACAAAGCGGCTCTTATCAACAGGAACCACGTACCTCTAACCAATGGAGTCAGTCCACATGTCAATAAGGCAACGCTTGAATAGTGATCTTAGATACCTATCCCAGGATAGAACAGAAACGCACATCTCTCAGTTGTCACTGTAATTCCATTTATCAGAAATCCTAAGGCATGTTATTTGGTTTAAACTGACATTGATATCTCTGATGGACCCCCATGAATGTTTCAGAGAATCCTTGCATGGTATAGGCTGTTTAAGTCTATGTAAAAATAATCATCAACGGACTTGCATTGGTGTACCCTAACACTACGATTCTGTATGATCGTCAAAATGAACTACCTATAGATGCTAATAAAAACTTGACAGTTATAGTTTGTACTTACTGACCTGATCGTTATTTTGTATTATGGCCCTGTGATGGACTGGTGGCCTGGCCGGGGTGTCTCCCCACCTGCCGCCCAATGACTGCTGGGATACGCTCCAGCATCCCGCGACCCTAACTAGGGTAAGCGGCTTGGATAATGGATGGATGTAGTCTATCTCTCTGACAGGAAGTGTGAGGCAGAGGTGAAATTTTTGTGTCAAGTCCTCTGCATTTTTCAAGTCACAGTCTTCAATCGACGGATGACTTTTTGTGGCGTCTTTGTAGACAGTACGTGACAGCATGGACCAGGGCGACCGAGTGAAATATGAGGGGTGGATGTTAAAAAAAATTAATTGAAAACATCAATTAATAAATGCAAATATAGATAATTTTTAAGAGTAATCTTGAACCAATTAGCTTAATTGAATATATGCTTTTGTTTCGGTGTCAGTCAGTTTTAAGTTGAAATGTTGTGATTAACACTTCTTTCTGTGGATATTTCAATAAGGGCGAGCTTTTATTTTAGTGCTTTGCAGTTCCATTCGCCACCATTTTCATTTAAGAAGCGTTTGGTTTTGGAGTAGAGAGCTGCCTTTTCCCGTCTATCATACGCCACGCCCATCAGTGAGATCTGGGCTCGATTCCTTTGCCTTCATCTCCTTTCCTTACTTCGTTTGTGTTGCAAGTGCAAGTGAACACGGACTGGGAATTGCCGTCTCAACATGGCGGATACAGTTGCGTATTCACACAGTTTGGATGAAACAACTCACATCATTTTGCTGAAACTGTTTTTTTGCAGACATTTAGTAGAAAACTACTAACGACGATGCTCTGTTTCATCAACCGGAGGGGCTATTTACCAAAGGACCGAGAAGATGAAGGCAAAGGAAATCGAGCCCAGATCTCAGTGATGGGCGTGCCGTATGATTAACAGGAAGAGGCTCTCGAATCTAAAACCTTAAATGAAAATGGTGGTGAATGGAACTACAAGGCGCTAAAATAAAAGCTCAAATTTCCACAGAAAGAAGTTCTAATCGCAATATATCAACTTAAAACTGACTGACACTGAAACAAAAAGCATCATATAGTTAATTAAGCTAATCAGTTAAAGCAAGATTACTTTTAGAAATGATTTATTTTTTTATTTGCATTTATTTCCCATGCATTGATACTTTATTTTAAAATCAAATGCATTTTATCACGAGTGATAGATTTGTATTAAAAGTTACACTGGATTCAATTCCCATGCAGTGATACTTTATTTTAAAATGAAATACATTTTCATTTTATTCAAACAAGTATACTAATTGATCACTGTTAGTTTTCAATTATTTTTTTTATAACATCCAAGATTCAAGATTGCATAACATTCAAGAGGCAAGATTGAGATGGCTTGGACATGTGTGGAGGAGAGATGGTGGGTATACTGGGAGAACGATGCTGAATATGGAGCTGCCAGGCAAGAGGACAAGAGGAAGGCCAAACAGGAGCTTTATGGATGTTGTGAGGGAGGACATGTGACAGAGGCTGGTGTGACAGAGGAAGATGCAGAGGACAGGAAGAAACGGAAACGGGTGATCCGCTGTGATGACCCCTAACGGGAGCAGCCGAAAGTAGTAGTAGTAACAGCCACCCCCCTCGTAACGAAAAGACTACATTTTCCAACGGTACCGGAGGAGCAGAGGTATGAAGCACTTCCTCCGCCGTTGCCATCACGGATAACAATGGCGGAAAAGCGCAGGAGCGGGACTACATCAGGGATGTCCGAAGTCAAACCAACTAAATCGGACGGTGACAGAGAGTTTCTCACGCAGACGGGAGTGGGAGAGCTGATCCGCGGAGCCCTCCTGAAGATGGTCGAGGCCAAGTCAGAAGACCCCATCGGCTTTTTGGCTGACCATTTCTGTAACTTGGCGTCCGTGTCAGACGCCGGAACGGCCGGATGCGGCGATGGGGACCAGCTGAATGACTGCGCAGGCGCACAAGAGCAGCAGCAGCACCTCAACAGGGCGCTGTGGCATTTGCGGCTGGCGCATCACTCGCAAAGGTGTGTGGAATTACGAAATTATTTAGGCAACAATTTATAGTGTTACTCGAAGTCTTTGCCTGCTAGAACATCACATCCACATGCTGTGGTACCCAATGCGTCCCGGAGCCAGTTGTACGTAGGCTACAAGTTTACTCAACATGTAGTGATGCTGATGTTGGTTTTTCATCTAAGATGCGTTTAATTTATACAGGTCTTTTGTATAGTTAATCTTAACATTTGGATTTAACTAATGTGCACAACCATTTTGGCTGCTCTTTTTAACTGCTCGAATTTCAATTCTAGATGTGCCTTCAGTAACAATGTTCAAGTTGCATATGACCTTCTGAGTCATACTGGGCCCCGGAGATTTCAGAGCGGAATTTCCGAGGGCTCAGAAGGCTCCTGTAACAGTGGCCGCACTGGTGGTGGGGTAAGAGGGAGCCTCTATACTCAGACACTGCAGTGCCTTTGCAGTGAAGGCGGGGTTCCTGCCTCCACATCTGCTCCTCTGCTTCGCCGCCTCCACTGCCAGGACCATGAGGCTGTCCCCTATGATCTCTTCCGACATGGTGTGCTGACATGTGCTGTGTTCTCAGACTACATCCGCCAGGCACAGAAACTTTATGCTGAGGTGTGCTGCCCAGCTGAGAAGCCTGCGTCACGGGCACTGTGCCTAGCTGTGCTCGGCACCCTCCAGGAGGCCCTGGAGACATCCAGAGGCTGTGATGCTAGCCACTGTGCTAACGCTAACACTAAGGTCAACTCCTGCCTGGAGACTAACCTGAAGGCAAGTCGCTACCTGGAAGCAAGCGCTAAGATTTCCCCCTACAAGCTGGCCCAGGCCATGGCCGGAGCAAGGACAGGGGGACCAGGTGGAAACATGGATGCAAAGGAGTTTGAGAATGCAGCAGCAGAACTCTTTATTACCCGTGTTAGAGTTGTGTCCTAGGTTTATATCCTGTATTCTAATAAATATATAAATATGTACAGCCGTTCATAGCCGGAGCTGGTGACTAGTTAGCTAATCCTAGTAAATTAATCTAGAGTTTAGAATTAGATATTACCCATGAACACAAATATATATATAAAAAAAATTTCAATTTATCAGAATAGTAAACAGTGGCACAAATTTATTTCACACACACCAACAAATTCCCACACAGCTAAAAGTATGCATAATATCTGGTTTTGTTTACACTTTGTTCAGTAACTATTTTATCTTACTCCTAATCATTAATATTACACCAAGGTACAGCTCCATATATACATAGATGTAGGGAGAAATTGAGAAATCTGTCAGAAATAACATAGAAAGTACAAAGTAGCACTGCTGTGTCAAAGAGAGTGGAGAAAATTAATTCTCAGAGAATTTTGATAAACTATTTAATACATAATAAATACATGGAATTTAAATATTGTGTACTATAGTATTGAGACAGTGATATGCACACAAAGGCCAAAAGTAAGTGACTGTGATTGATTCGATGGTAAAATTTGCACTTTATTATTATTATTATTATTATTGTTATATTCACTGACATATACTTGATGTTGCTTGGGGGTGGTTGGTTCCTGGGTGACGGTGAAGGGACTGGTTGCTAATGGTTGCTCCACTCGAATAAAGTGGCACTAGCCTGTTTCAAAGAGTGTTCTTCCAATCTATTCTGTGAACCAGTGCACTCATGTTTCAATGTATAACTGAACTCCATTAAAGTTGACAATTACTTTAGCATCCGATATTTTCCCCAGCGTATTTTTTTCATTGGTAATTCCCCACAGGGTGTTTGAATTCAAACTTAAATAAATCTCTCGTTTCCAGTCTCAGTCATTGAGAGTCGGTTGGTATTTTTTCTGAGGTTTTGTTTTGGGAAGTTTAAATTTGAATTAAGTGGGATAGGCCACTGGTAGTACTCGTATGCGCCATCGTTGCGCCGCGGGGAGGCAGCGCGGCGCCTCCTGTCTACCGAGTAGTCAGACACGAAGAAGAAAAGCGGAAGCGATTTGTTGATGCGAGGCGATGTATTTTATGTGTAAATAATTATCCTCTCTAGTTTTCCTCGGTTGAGGCTGTGGGAAATGGAAGAAGAGGACAAAGTACGGTCTCTGATGTTTCTGATGACATACATGCTTATGAAGCGCAGGAGGGATATAAACAACGCGAATGTTCAGAGACGCAATGAGGTTCAACGGCGCATCCGTCATCGGCAGTACTTTTTCCAGAGACAGAGGAGGATGCTCATGGTAAGCCCCGCTGGAAGAGGGGAGTTATTTTTACATGGCTTGGCTTACATAGCATGAGCATTTCCCTTCCGACCCCTCTTTCTTGACTGACAGTATACTCTGATCACTTTGCAATTTATTTGTCTAGATCATATAGTACTGCTAAGGTTATAATGTACAGTTTTATTTAATGCATCAGGGATGGCAAACAACTTCGTTGTGCTTTGAGCAATGACAGTAAAGGCAATCTCTCAAATATACAAGCTTGTAACCACTGACGTCTTTGGATCCTTAACAAGAGTTTTTTTTAAGTAGCTGTGGAAATTGCAAGAAAACAGAGACGAACTACTTCTCTCTTTGACTACACCAATGCGTGTATCATTTATTGCTGCACTAACAACCAAACAGGGCAATGGCGCTGCCCACAACAACACTGAGAGCCAAATTACCCGTAATGTCCCGCGTTACCATAGCTATGCACTGAGCTCTTAAAGTGAGCAAGTCAACACAAAAAGTCACATAACATAACTGTACATGTTGAACATCACAATGAACAATAGGCTATGGTGAATTATGTCCATAAGTCCATGGAAGTATCAACTACCCCCCCCCCCAAAAAAATTCACCATAACAGGAAGAGCTAACGTGGTGGGGGGCCAGATGGCCCGGCTGGAACAGCCCGGCTGGAACAGCTCGACTGAATGGGGTCAGCGGCCAGGGTGTCTGCTGGAGGAGCTTTAAGGGGCCTGTGGCAGTGTGGGAGCAGGGTAGGGGGGGTGCCCCCATCATGCTGGCCGGGCTAGTCCAAGGCCGGGCTAGTCCAAGACATCCACCATGAAGTGTTTGTCCCCAGGACACAGAATGGGCCATCATAGGGAGGTTGAAGGGGTCCATGGTGGGCATTGTGGAGGGTGACCATATACTCTACTGCCTGCAGGCTGGCCAGAACGCTATACTGTGGATAACCATGCTGCAATATGGGGACAGGTGCGAAGACTCTAGCACTGTCCAGGAGCATGGACTGCTGTTGGGTCGCAGACTAAGGGACCGTAGCGTTGGGGATGAAATCCCCCAGGAACCGCAGCAGTCGGCTGTAAACCAGTTCCGTGGACGAGGACTACCGGTCCTCCTTGAGAGTGGTCCTGAGGCCCAGCATGACCCACGGGAGCCTGTTGACCAAACTATTGTCCCTGAGGCTGGACTGAAAAGCAGCCTTAATGGAGCGATGGAACCACTCGCACAACCTATTAGCCTGTGGGTGGTATGTGGTGATGCAGTGGAGCTTCACCTCCAGGCTTTCTGTGACTTCGTTTCAGAGCTCGGATGTGAACTATGGGCCTCGGTCGGAGGAGAGGTCAGATGGGGCGCCGCACTGGGCAACCCAAGTTCCGATGAACGCCCAAGCTACCTCGGTGGATGTTGTTTATGACAGCGGGATGGCTTCCAGCCATCGAGTGAACCTGTCTACCACGGTGAGGAGGTATGTGAAACTGTGAAAGGGAGGTAGGGGGCCCACCAGGTCCACGTTAATGTGGTCGACCCTCCTTTCGGGTACTGAGAACTGCGCCAGGGGGGTTTTGGTGTGGCGGTGCACCTTTGAGCGCTGGCACTCCATGTAGTCATATGCCCAGTCTCTCATGTCCTTTTTGAGCCCGTGCCAGATGAACTTAGCTGCCACCAGTTGTTGAGAAGGCTTCCTGCCTTGGTCAGCATCGAAAACCTGCCACTTACACCTGGTGGTAACGATGGGCCGGAGCTGACCTGTACAGATGTCGCACAGGAGCACAGTGCCAGCATAATCAGAAACCACGTTCTTAAATGCAGTGCTGCAAGCCTGCATGCTCAGGTCATAGGCCTGATCAACTGCCATGCAGGCATTGTCAAGTCCCAAGTGGACGGCCCCTGTGAAGGCCCAGGAAAGGCAATTGGCAATGAGGTTGTTTTTGCCAGTAACAAGTTGTATGTTCATGGTGAACTCAGAGATGAAGGAGAGCTGTTGCTGCTGGTGGGCGGACCATGGTTCGGCTATCTTAGTCATAACAAGCGTGAGCGGTTTGTGGTCCACAAGCGCCGTAAACTGCTGGGCCTCCAGCAGGGAACGGAAGTGTCGGATGGCAAGGTAAAGGCTGAGGAGTACTCAGTCGAAGGTGCTGTATTTCTGTTTGTTGGGGCGCAGCTGTCAGCTGAAGAAAGCACGTGGCTGCCAGGCACTGTTCACCTACCGCTTATGCACTGTGCCGACCACATGATCTGAAGCGTCCGTGGTGATGGTGATGGGAGCCTTGGGTGATGGGTGAGCCAGCATTGCCACATTAGCCAGAGCAGTCTTGGCATCCGCAAATGCCTTGTCCCTCTCCATGGACCAGTCCATGGCATGCTTGGCGGCTTTGCCTTTCAGGGCCTCGTAAAGGGGCCATATGAGTTGAGCAGCCCGGGGAATGAAATGGTGGAAAATGTTCACCATGGCCAGAAACCCCTGCAGGGACTTCACCGTGACTGGCCGTGGAAAGGTTGTAAAGGGATCCACCTTCGATAGGACAGAGGCCACCCTATCTTTAGTGCCACAGTGAGGAAGTCAATGGTAGTCAGTCCAAACTGGCACTTGACCAGGTTGATGATGAGGCTGAGTTGGTTGAGCTACTTGAAGAGATTACGGAGGTGTGACACATGCTCTGCCCTGGAGGTGCTGGCAACAAGGATTTCATCCAGCTAAAGGAATAGGAAAGGTAGATCATGCAGCACAGAGGCCATGAAGTGCTTCAAGGTCTGCACTGTGTTTTTTAGGCCAAACAACATGCTCAGGAACTCGAACAGGCCAAACAGGGTGATCACCGCAGTCTTGGGGACATCCACTGAGTGGACAGGCACCTGGTGGTAACCACAGACGAGAACCACTTTTGAGAAGATGACCTTTCTCACCAGGGGGGAGGAAAAGTCCTGGATGCATGGGACTGGGTAGTGGTCAGGTGTCGTTGCGTCATTGAGCTGGCGGTAATCACTGCATGGGCGCCACCCACCACCAAGCTTCAGAGTGATGTGGAGGGGTAAAGCCCACGGGCTGTTGAAGTGGCGAACGATGCTGAGTCGCTCCATGCTCTCAAATTCCGCCTTGACAATGGCAAGCTTGCTTGGGTTGAAGTGTCGAGCCCAGTGTAGACAGGCGGGCTGGTGGTGGAGATGTGGTGTTCCACCCCACGCTTGATGGTGGATGATGAGAAGGTGGGCTGCGTCAGGCTCAGGAAATTTGTGAGGAGATGGAGAAACTTGTCCACGGCTATGAGCAAACTAGACAGTCTGGTGAAGTCTGCTCCACCGAGTGTACATGGGTACAAGCAGAAGGTTACAGCATCTATCAGGTGGCGGTTTTTGACATCCACCAACAGTCAGTCCTTAGGCGCACAGGAAATCTGCGCCGAGAGGATGGATGGTCACCTTTCCATAACAAAAACCCTGCCCCCCAAAACACAAAACACAGCTCCACATGCCGCCTGCCTTAAGTGCGGATGGGGTTGCTGCTGGTGGCATGAAGGGGGGGGGGTCCTTCAGCCAGTATGTCCACTCTAGATGCGGGCAGGACGCTCCTTTGCGCGCTGGTGTCATACAGAAACCACCACCCGGAGATGGTGTCACAGATGCACAGCAGGCTGTTTGCTCGGCCGACGCTCATGCCCACTATTGAATGCCAGCTCTGGTGTTTCCCACCACGCTGAAGCTGCATGGAGGGGGCAATTATTGGCTTTACATTAAAACCAACCAACCATTATCCAAACCGCTTATCCTGCTGTGCATGGTAAAAAAAACACGCAGGTTGGACTGCTGCTGCTGTTGAGTCACTGTTGCTGCAGCGGCAACAACCACTATGTCCCCCGGTGGCAATGAGTTGACTCAGCCCGGGTCCAGCACGACCATGCAGCGTTGCTGACTGGTGGGAGAGAAACTTGCCAGCTTCCTTGGCCAGAGCAGTGCAGTCCTTTGTGGTTGTGTTAGCCAATGCCCCGTGTACCTGTGTTGGAAGCTGTTGCATGAACAGTTCAGTGAAGAGGAAAGATGGCCTGTGGTTTCCCAGAGGTGCTAACATGCTGTCCATCAGTTCAGAAGGCTTGGAGTCACCCAGGCCACGCAGAGAGGAGCTGATGACCGTGCTCGGCTTCAGTGAGGCCAAAAGTATCAAGCAGGTATGCCTTCAGCGCCTCATATTTGCCTTGCTCTGGAGGGTCCTCAAGGATACTCATGACCCTGGCCACTGTTGAGCTGCTGAGCACCGCAACAACATAATACTTTGTGGCATCGGCGGTGATCTCCCTGAGCATTAACTGCATTTCTGTCTGAGCAAACCAGGCCACAGCTTGCGCTTCCCAGAACTCTGGTAGCTTGAGCGAAACTGCATTCATTGACATGTTCGAGAAGAGAACTTCTCTGGAAACATCCAGTAGAAAGCGGGGTCACCAGTGTGGAAGTTGTGAGAAAACAGAGACAAACAACTTCTCTCTTTGACTACACCAACGTGTCTGTCATCTATTGCTGCACTATCAACCAAAAACACAATAGCGCTGCCCACAACAACAAAAGACTGAAAACCAAATTACCCAAAATGTCGCCGCGTTACCATGGCTACGCACTGAGCTCTTAAAGTGAGCGAGTCAACACAAAAAGTCACATAACATAACTGCACATGTCAAACATCACAACGAATGACAGGCTATGGTGAAATCCATTAGGTGTCCAGTGCATAACTTTATTTAATGTAACACTATAGCCATAACCATCTATGAAAGTGTAATATTTAGATCAACAAGTTGATATATAACATATTTGTTTGTCTTTGACTCTAGATAATGATAGCAGGAGGTCTGCACTCCAACATCCGTGTCCGTACTCGACCTTGGACCAATACACAGAGCACCGATTGGTGGGAGCGGGTGGTGATGATCGAGTTTCAACCCTCTGATTGGCTTGACAAGTTCCGGATGAGCAGAGAGACGTTTTTCTTACTCTGTGACAAACTGAGGCCCCGCCTCGCTCGACAGGACACCAGCTTCCGGCTGGCCCTTCCAGTGGAGAAACGCGTCGCTGTGGCTCTTTGGCATCTAGCATCCAATGTAGAATACCGCACCATTAGCAGTCTGTTTGGTGTGGGTAAATCCACAGTGTGCAGGTGTGTTAGAGACATGTGCCACGCCATTGTGGTGCTTCTCAGGCCGCTGTATCTGTCTACCCCAAATGACCAGGAGCTAGAGGAGTCTGCCCATGTCTTTCTGTCCAAGTGGGGTTTCCCTCATTGTGTGGCTGCTCTGGCAACACTCCACACAGCCATCATCACCCCATCATCTAATGTGTCTGACTATGCCAACCCTGCTGGCTGGCTCTCAGTGATGTCCCAGGTGAGGGAATGCAACTTTCTATGATGTTCCAAATACACGGTCACATTCATTTCCCTTAAATAAATGACACAGGGTTTGCTTATCAATATCCTCCATCACATGCCTTTTTAGCACCTGAGATGCACATTTGTTTAGTTTTGTAACTTCTCTTCTTTCCTTCTGGTTTGGTTCAGGTTGCTGTCAATGGCAAGGGGCAGTTTTGGGATGTATGTGCTAGTTTCCCAGGTGGGACTGACCCGGCCGACATCTTACAAAACTCAACACTGTGGGCCACAGCCTTAGAAGGTGGACTGTCACCTGACCCCCCTCCCACCTTCATGGGTAAACTGCTCAGGTATATTTCAAGCCAAAAGCATGACTGTTGAATCACGGTCAGATTTTTTCCATAATACACTTAGTAGGACTAGGAAATTGAAATCTGTGAATCATTTACTGATTGGTTACTCTAATATGTTTTCACTTGCACAAGGGGCCCAAAAAATTTTAAAAATTAGTCTTGCAAAAAACAGAGAAAAGCCTAGGTGCTGTGCTTTGTGCCCCTCATGTCTAAATGTCAGGTTTTCAGTAGATGGGGTTTTGCCTTGCGGACTGATACACATCAATTCTGCTCGAAAGGCAATGAAATAATTGCTGTTGTTTTTTTTTTTGGAATTTTTCCCCCCTTTTTCTCCCCAATTGTATCCGGCCAATTACGCTGCTCCACCCACTCTGCCGATTTAGGGAGGGCTGCAGATTACCACATGCCTCCTCCGATACATGTGGAGTCGCCCGCCGCTTCTTTTCACCTGACAGTGAGGAGTCTTGCCAGGAGGATGTAGCGCATGGGAGGATCACGCTATTCCCCCCAGTTCCCCCTCCCCCTGAACAGGGACCCCGACCAACCAGAGGAGGCGCTAGTGCAGTGACCAGGACACATACCCACATCCGGCTCCCCACCCGCAATTATGGCCAATTGTTGTGTCTGTAGGGATGCCCGACCAAGCCGGAGGCAACACCGGGATTCGAACCACAATCCCGGTGTTGGTAGGCAACAGAATAGACCGAATAGACCACCAATGAAATAATTTCTTCCAGTAATTTGTAAAGGGATGGTTATTACCCATCTTATTTTACATTTTTTGATATGTAAACATGTCAGTATTTTCATATGTCTTTTATGTCAACATCAGAAAGTAATATTAGCACCTATCAGTTTACCAGGTGAACACCAATTGCTGATGTGAATTGAAAGAACAAAGACCCTGGTAAGCCTTTCAAAAAGAAAGACAAGATTTGGTACTGAAATGCCGTAATGCAACATAAACTAAGTAGCAGGAAATTATTTTGCACACCTTGTTTGAGGGTGAAAAGGAAATGCAGTGGTTTTAAACAGGAGGACTGAGACAATGGGTAGAATCTAACCAACCATCATCCAACTGTGAACAATAAAGGTGCTCAGGACAGATTTTAAAATAGGAGCAAAATGTGATTCCATTTTCTCGTTTTGTTCAAAAGAAGAAGTTCAAAAGAATTCACTGTCTGTCCAAGACATTGTATTGTATTGTAGTGCACCATAAGAGTCGATATTTTTATCTATTTCCACAATGTCAACTCAAGTGACAGAAGCCATATGTCCTTTCCAGGTATGTGCTTCTGGGGGAGGCTTGTTATCCTCTGCAGAGCTGGTTAATGAAGGCATATCCTGAAGAGGAAGAAAAGAAGACCAACTGGGGGGCACTGACAGAGCCACAGCGGGTGTTTAACCTGCGGCTCGCCAAGGCAAGGCATGTGGCAGAGGAGGCACTGCTGAGGCTGAGGGCTCGCTGGCAGTGCCTCAGCAAGAGGAACGATTGTGGACTGGATGTAGTTCCCACTATGATTCTGGCCTGCTGCATCCTCCACAACGTGTGCGAGTCCCATGGGGATGCCTTCAAAGTGGAGTGGCAGGAGGAGATTGCCGACATAGAGAGCCCTCAGCCCAGCCACAAGCTGAACCCTCCACTCAGTGCTGAGCAGGCCGAGGCAGAGGATGTCAGGCAGCTCTTCTGTGACTATTTCCAGCAGCAGGGCTAAATGACTGAGGAGGACTGAGGATTTATTTCATTCTAGTAAATTATTATGTTTATAATAGATCCTTTTTACATTTTATATTTCCATTTATTATATGACTATGCTGTTTTGTACTGTGACAACTTTTGTTTATTTTTATATGGTGTCATTGTTTCTTCCAAAAAATGAAAATAAAAAACTGTTCAGTAAGTTTGGGAGCTTGTCCACAACAGCTTGTGTGACACTGATAGCCAGATCACTCAGGCCTCATGACAGCATCCCAACTGTGAGGCTGAATGGCTGTTCCCATAAGGCCTGAATCATTGTTGGAGACAAGCTCAACCACATCTTCTGACAGATGTGTGCTGGAGCTGGGCTGTCAGGACTTCTCTGTCAGTGTCTGTCGCTGCCTGCTCAGTTGGTTGAATGTTCTCCGACTTCCTGTAAGACTTTAAAACAAAATTGAATTCAGATCAGTTCATCAGTCAAGGATCAAGACTTACTATTTCACATCTCTTTCTTAGATTTGTCTTATTACTTAGTAATATAAAACTTATTACTGACTGCCAAGGAAGGCTGTCCTTTTTGGTTGATCTGAGTCAGATTCAGGCCTCAAAATCCATGTCACTCATTTTCATTTTTATGTTGAAGTCCCAGGAATGAAAAAAGGAAATAGAATATACTTTACAGTATTTTCATTTTCACTCACAAGATTTGGTAATGTGACGATGCCTTCAACAGATTTTTACCTGAAAAAAAAATAGAGTGGTCTTACCACCATAAGGAGAGAGGAACGCTTTCCTCAAGTCCTCCAACTGTCATCTTCCTTGCACTTCAAGTAAAAAGAATAGAAGTAACTTATTTCATATGCTCTTAACAAAAGTATGCTGCATACTAGACATGATTGGAGCATGATTTAGTATTGAGTTTAGTGCTATAGGTATCTCTCGCTCTTCAGTGAAAGTCTGCGAGATTGGTTCCACCAGCCAGTCTGCTATGTCCTCATGGTGGTACATGGGCGGCACGGTGGCCCAGTGGTTAGTGCTGTCGCCTCACAGCAAGAAGGTCCGGGGTTCGAACCCCCAGGGATTGTCCAACCTTGCAGGTCATCCCAGGTCGTCCTCTGTGTGGAGTTGCTCTCCCCATGTCTGGTCGGTTTTCTCCGAGTGCTCCGGGTTTCCCCCACCATCAAAAAAGACATGCATGTTAGGGTTAGTACTCCTGTCTGTGCCCTTGACCGAGGCATGGTAAGATGAACTGGAGTTGGTCCCCGGGTGCTGCCCACTGCTCCTAGCTACACAGTAGGATGGGTTAAATACAGAGCGTAATTTCCCTATGGGGATCAATAAAGTTGAACAAGTTAAGGAAGGCAGATTGCTGGGGGTTACAATAGATGAAACACTCTTGGGCTACTGACATTAATAATATTGTAACAAAAATGACCAGAAGTATTTCAATCATTAGAAGGAGTGCCTACTTTCTAACTAACGCAACTACTAAGCAAGTCATACAATCCCTAGTCTTGTCACGTCTTGACTACTGCCCAGCAATCTGGTCAAATGCGTCTAAACAAGAACTAAATAAAACCCAGCTTACCCAAAACAGGGCTGCAAGACTCGCTCTGCATTGCTCAATTAGAAAAAGTGTTGGAAAAAAAATGCATAAAGAATTGTCATGGATGAGGGTCAATGAGAGACTAGCTTGTAGCCTGACTCTATTTATGAAAAACCTTTATACGCTACATAAACCTGCATGCCTCTCCTCTCAGATGTTGCTTACTAGTGATGGTCATGACTACGGCACTAGACATGCGGGGAGGGATCATTTCACTTTGCCTCAATGCAGAACTGATGCCTTAAAAAAGACTGTAATGTACAGGGCAATTACCTACTGGAACGGATTTCCACAACATTTGGTTTCAGTTACCAGCAGAGTTGGGTTCAAGAAGAGGCTGAGAAAATATGTAATGCAGAAAGAAATTGTTTTAGATTAGGTCTATTTTTTACATCTGTTTACTTTATTGTTGAGAGTTATGTCTACTTTATTTTGATTATTTTAATTAATATTGTTTTCCCTCATTTATGGTAATTGCTTTTGTTTTTGTCTAATTGGGTATGACGGGTATATAGAATTTCGTGTAGTGCTCAAAGCTGTTTGATAAGTTTAGTTTTGTTTGATGTTTCTGGTTATTGCTGTTGTATTGATATGTGTTCTGTTTTTGCTTGTTGACTTTACAATTAACTGTTGTACTGTTAGACCCCAAGAAGAATAGTCACTGCTGAGGCAGTGATTAATGGGGATCTGAAATAAAGAAATAAAGTATATCAAAATTTAAAAAAAAAGTCCTTTAAGAGGACGAAAACCTCTCATTAAAATATTTCACTACATCCTTGTCACAATTTATAACGTTTGCCATTATCTGTGATGAAAAAATAAATCAGATACTGAGCCTTGCTGGTTGTCCATCGTACCCGATGATGACCATCTTCTCCTATTTGTGGGTCCTTTGGTGTCTGAATAGTCCGATCCTGGATGCACAGTTGCGGTTGCTGACCGGGCATGTAAAAGTGGTGCTGGAGGGGGTAGGGGTAGCTTTGCGAGCATGCCTCTTCGCACGCTTTGCTACACGGTGTTGTGTGCGCTGGTTTTCCATGTACTTAACTCCCTCTGAGATGTGAGAGCGCCAGGTTGTGCGGCAGAAAGCAAGTTCCTCCAAAGAAGAAGGGTTGATCGGACATCTTTTTAGTGTGGTCTTCATTTGGTCTTTGAACCGCTTCTTCTGCCCACCAGCAGTGTGTTGGCCAAGGCGTAGTTGGCCGTAGAGGACTTTTCGTGGGAGTCGTTCGCTGAGCATGCGAATAACATGCCCAAGCCACCTGAGTTGATGGTGTTTTAGGGTAGACTCCACGCTGCAGCTGCCTGCCCGCTCCAACACCTCTGTGTGTGGCACTCTGTCCTCCCAAGTAATGCCGAGGATCCTCTGGAGACATTTTACATGGAAGGCCTCCAGGCTTCTGAGATGGTGGCTGTGGATGGTCCATGCCTCACATCCATAGAGTAGTGTGGAGATGCACACTGCTCTGTAAACAAGCACTTTGGTGTCGAGATTGAGGTTGCTGTTTTGGAAAACCCTTCTCCTTAGACGGCCAAAAGATGTTGAGGCTTGTTTGAGGCGGTGCTGAATCTCATCGTCCATTGTGCAGGTGTCGGATAGCATACTTCCCAGATATTTGAAGGCAGGAACAGTGGCCAGTTGTTGCCCTTCTGCTGTGAAGGTTGTTGGGTGGTTTGGGAGGCCGGCAGTCAACTGACAGATTACCTCTGTCTTTTGGGTGTTAATAGTCAGTCCCATTCTCCTGTATGCAGTTACAACCGCCGACAGAGTGTTTTGTAGGACTTCTGGTGTGTGAGCTACCAGGGCACAATCGTCGGCATACTGTAGCTCAATAATGGTCTCAGAGGTCAACTTGGTGGTTGCCTGAAACCTCCTGATGTTGAATAGGTTTCCATGGAGCCTGAAGTCAATGGTAACTCCAGCCTGCCAGCCTACTTTTGCATAGCTGAAGGGTGACAGTGGGAGAATTCTGTAGTTTACAGAAACATGGTTAACATGAAATTTAAGCTTGATTTACCACAAATATATCCATCCATCCATCCATCCATCCATTATCTGACCCGCTTATCCTGCTCTCGCGGTCACGGGGACGCTGGAGACTATCCTAGCAGTCATTGGGCAGCAGGTGGGGAGACACCCTGGGCAGGCCACCAGGCCATCACACAGGGCCAACATATACACACACACACACACACACACACACACACACACACACACACACACACACACACACACACACACACACACACACACACACACACACACACACATTCATACCTAGGCGCAATTGTAGGTACATAATAATCAAATGTATCAGATGCATTATTTCCATATACACATGCCAGTCGGTGGTTATTGTGTTCTCTTTCCAGGTAGTAACATTCTCTTCTCATCTTGAACATAAACATGAATTATTCATATGTGATGTTGCTCTCAAGGCAGAGCTGCTTTATTGAAAATATCATCAAATTAAGTGTAATAAAGACTGGTTTGACAGAAAGTGGGCGGCACAGTGCCCCAGTGGTTAGTGCTGTCATCTCACAGCAAGAAGTTCCTGGGTTCGAACCCGAGGGTTGTCCAACCTTGGGGGCCATCCCAGGTTGTCCTCCGTGTGGAGTTTGCATTTTCTCCCCGTGTCTGTGGTGGGTTTTCTCCAGGTGCTCCGGTTTCCCCCACCATCAAAAAAAGACATGCATGATAGGGTTAATACTCCTGTCTGTGCCCCTGACCAAGGCATGACAAGAAATACTGGAGCTGGTCCCCGGGCGCTGCACACACAACGGCTGCCCACTGCTCCTAGCTACACAGCTAGGATGGGTTAAATACAGAGCGTAATTTCCCTACAGGGATTAACAAAGTATATAATCAAGTATATCAATTTGGTATGGCTGATTCACCTGACTTACATTTACATGTCTTTGGACTGTGGGAGGAAACACATGCAGACACAGGGAGAACATGCAAACTCCACACAGACGACGACCTGGGACGACCCCCAAGGTTGGACTACTCTGGGGCTCGAACCCAGAACCTTCTTGCTGTGAGGCGACCGCGCTAACCACTGCGCCACTGTGCCGCCACCACAAATATATATTATATATTAAGTCAAACCGGAATAAGATTTAAATTTTCATGTCTGAAAGTGTTGAGTACAGCATAATAAAACATTCACCAATCTTTTTATTTGTAAGTGGCTAATATTGTGTTTTTATACCTCTATCCATAACTGGTCTCGATTGTCTGTGAGGGCGTAGTCTGGTCCTAATTAAGCCTCTAGTCCTTATTAATATTCACGAGCTGACCTTTGAGTGACAAGTACAAACAAGGATAGGCGGGGTTTCATAATTTGATGATTTGATCTGATTGGTTGTATGTAAATGACTGTGTCTGATGACATCATGACCATCAGAAAAAAAGATTGGCGAAGAGAAGCTGAACTGTGGGAGCTCATTTAAAAAGAGAAAAATAGATAAAAATGAATTCTATTTTTATGCTTATATATTGTCTCATCAGAGAGAGAGCGAGAGAGAGAGAGAGAGAGAGAGAGAGAGAGAGAGAGAGAGAGAGAGAGAGAGAGAGAGAGAGAGAGAGAGAGAGAGAGAGAGAGAGAGAGAGAGAGAGAGAGAGACAGACAGACAGACAGACAGACAGACGGTACAAAACATGCAGATCAACGTAAAAGTGATGTTGGAAAATAATATTTAAATTTTGGTCCGACTTATAAAAAAACCCCCTATGTGCTGGAGTCTTACCTTAATGTTTTGAAGCGAGTGTTGCGAAGTCATACGAATACTCGCACAACAGTTGAATGGGCCATGTTGGATGTAAGACGGTTGGAGTCCTAGAGATCACCATCTCTGGACGATCTTCAATCCAAAACAAACAAACAAACAAACAAACAAACAAAATGACCTAAAACCACAATAAAACAATAAGCTGAACAGTCCTCCCCTCCGCCCGATTATGCTGTTCTTCTACGTTTGCACAATCCACGATGTGTGTATTTCTCATCTTGAATAAGAACTAAATCCTTTGTGTGTGTGTGTGTGTGTGTGTGTGTGTGTGTGTGTGTGTGTGTGTGTGTGTGTGTGGCCCCAACCGCTTGATCTTCGCTTTTCCCGCCAGTGCCAAAGTACTACTAGTGCTGTTACTGAACAGTCATAACTTAGTTATAAGAAGGCAGGCTGTTCGCTACACATGACGTTGCTTTTTCTCTGTTCACCACAGCAGTAGTTGCGATCAGTCAGTCATATTGGATGTAGGAGCCAGTAGGAGACAATACACATACATGTACGCTCATGGACTTGATTAATTGGGTTTCTTTATGAACCTATTGTGAGCAGAACCGATAAGCAATTATACCCTTTGGCCACAAGATGTCACTGTCTGTACAGCACACAGAAAGATTTATGTTGGCGTTGTACTTCAGTTTACTGACTGAATAATTCGGGAATGTCCTCAGACTACATCTTGAAAATAATAATTATTTCAATAATCAAATAAATTAACAATTTCAGTGATATTTCATAATCATTGCCATGCTGTGTCGAGGTGTACATCTGGATGAATGTAATATATATATATATATATAAAACAATAGTACCTAAATATAAACAGTATACCACTATTTGCCTTCAAATGGCGATGATAGTCAATCCACAGCTTGTTCGCTTATGTAGACTGCAAATCTTATTATTGTTGTTCATTTCTCTTGTTGCACAGTTTCGGATTTGCGCAGAATAAATCATCTCACTGCTTATTGTACTTGTACATTAAGTATTTGACAAGTAAACCTTTGAATCTTGAAATGACAGATAACGAAGTTGAATCATTAACCCCGTCAAATGCTAGAGTCGTTCCTTATCCCATGCGAGGGTCCAAGGACAGGATGTTGAGTTGCTGTAAAGCCCCCCGAGACAAATGTGTGATTTGTGATCTCGGGCTATACAAACATAATTGGCTTGCCTTCCCACCATCGCGAGGACCCCCCTCATTTTTCTAACTGGTTTGTCCCCACCAGTTCCGCCACAGCTGCCCGTCAGGCTGTTTTGCTGTGTTGTGTACTCAAGATACCTCACGTTTAACATTTTGGGGCTGCATTTTTTTAAAAAATTATTTTATTTCTGCAAAGGTGTCGGACACTAGCTCTTTGACCGGGTTTTCGTTTTTCTTTTCTTTTCTTTTCTTATCTTATCATATTTTACGAACCAAATCCTCGGGGATGTAATGTAGTTCTCTCCAGCCAGACGGTCGAATCATTGCTCCAGCCCGCTGCCCTCAATCATTGCGGGTGGTCGCTGGCGGAGGAGGCGTTGTGAATGAAGCTAGCCGGCTAAGCTAGCCAATGTCAAGCTTTCCTAGCCATTCCGTCTCGTTTAAGCTAGCCAACGTTGTCATACCCGGACAAGCGGACCAAAACTACAGGCGTCTAATTACGGCGTGAGCAGTGCAATAGCGTTACAGTGTGCATATATATATATATAATTACAAATATATATATATATATATATATATATATATATATATATATATATATATCCGTGTGCGCTCTCTAGCGGTTTTCCTATCGAGCACTAAACATTTCAGGGTGTTAAACTAATACATTTGATAGACCCGCACGTAAAAGAAAAAAAAAATCCGCCGTTTTGTCCGCATTTGGATGCCGCGACTCCGCAGTCCGGACGGGCTCTTTTTCTCCCCCCCCCCTCCCCTCCTCACAGGTGGATTATGAACAGAGACTCGGACTGAATTAACAGACCGGAGGATCAAGGAACCGAGATCTCCACCGCTTTGCTCTGCGGCATTCGTACTGATTTGAATCGCCGTGTTAACGGCTGGGGAGCAGATCTTGGGAGAGGCGGCCGCCGACTCCTCCTGACTCCCCGACTCCCTGGCTCCCTCCCCCCGCGTGAATCTCCCGTGAGTCGCAGAGAAGACGCGGGTGAAGTCGCAGTCGTTCTCGGCTGGGGGACAACTTGACAGCGAGGCCCTGAGCTCCCCCCCTCACCCCACCCCACCCCCTCCCCGATCCCATCCATCGAGACAGCCCCGCCAGCCAAGCCAGCCAGCCAGCCAGCCAGCCGCCTCCTCCTCGCCCGAGATCCAAGCGAGGACCGGGATATTTCTTTCTTTCTTTTTTTTCTTCTTCCAGGGGGGACATTAAAGCCGCGGACGGTGTTTGTCGGGTCCCGTGTAAAACCGGGCTGCCAAAAAAGCAGAGGGGATGACTCTGGAGTCCATGATGGCTTGCTGCCTGAGCGAAGAGGCGAAGGAGTCGAAACGAATCAATGCAGAAATTGACAAGCAGCTTCGCCGAGACAAACGAGACTCGAGGAGGGAGCTGAAATTACTCCTGCTAGGTATATGGCTTGCCCTTTTTTTTAAACCACCATTCACGCATTTTGCCGTCTCGTCGTCGTCGTATGCTGAAAACTAACCATTCCTGGGCCTTCTTGGCCATGCTAGCGAATGCTACTAGTTAAGGTTAGCTAGCTGGTCAGCCTATTTTCTGTGTGGCATCATGTTATCAAGTATCGTCTCTTGGCTGGTTTAAGCGCAAGTTATCTCGTGTAACTAGCTGACTAGAGAGTTAAGCCAATTCTTTTTTTAACTGACAGTTGTATTTGCATGTTGGTATGTGGACAGCAGATCACTTGGCATCCAAGTTATCAGGCTACACCATCGTTTACCAGCTAACTCACAACATGCTAACCAGTCAACACAGCTGGAAAGCCATAGAGCCATAGCTAAACCAGTTGAACCAACTTGCAACTAGCCCCAGTTTGGCTAGGTGCTGTTTAACGTGGTGGTGGATCCCGATCTAGCTTCGTTGGAAGGTAGAGGATGGTAACATTGGAAGAATTGAGGCCACAGCGTAGGCAGCCTTGGTTGCTTTTGCTGTTCCTTGCTGCCTGCTCTTAATGGATTGCATAACATTCGCACCATTGGATAGCTCTCTGCACTCCATGTCCAGGTATCTGCCAAAATTAGTTGTACTTGAATCCCATTCATTTGTCTTTTGTATTAATTTATTAGTCTGCATCAAGTGTAAAATATTGTCTCGGTCCATTGGCCAGAGATGCTGATTTTTTTTTCCTCCACTCAATTTGGAGTCCAGCGTCGTTGGTCAGCTATTTTAGCTTGAGTGAGCAGGTGGATGCTGTTGTTGAATATGTAGGCCTATTTTGCACTGATTCATAATTCAGTAAACACAAACGTACAGTTTGATTTTTGTGATAGAAAATTGGATTTGCCTCCCCTTTTAATAGCAGTTTGTGTGTATATTGCACATTATGACCCACTATCCATTTAAAACACGCTATATGTAAGATTGTCTTTTGGAAAGATAGTTAATCCCTTTGAGGACAGTTGGAATTATCTAGGTTGCCTCCCGTGTTTCAAAACGTTTGCTCCCATTTCTTCCCCACCTAAAGCAGCCCAGGTTATTTGACATGTGTGGCTTTCACTTCAGTCATTTCCCTGCTGACTACCTCAGTTCAGAAAAGTAGGCCACACCAGAGCCATTCTGTAGCTGTAGCAATCATTTTCACTTATGATATTTAAATCATTTTCCAAGCATCTAATTTTATTCTAATTAGTTACTGTAAAGATATGTTCTTTTGTGCATCCACTAGGCATTTACTTGCTATGAAAATGTGCTTTTTGCTGATAAGTGGAATGAAACTTTTCTAGCCAGACTTTTCAATTAGGGTTGGCTGAGCTCAGTGGAAATTGTTCAGAACATATGGGTATTCTGGTGGTCAGTTGTGGTTTGCCTTTAATTGAATATTTGATAGCTTAGCAAGACATTATATAAGTTGTTGAGGGCGTGTCCCTGACCTCGACGACAAACTTGGTGGAAAGCATTGTGAGAGACTGAGCATGAGTGACAGCGACACAGTGATTTTGTGTGTGAGAATGGGAGACAAAGACGGAGACCTGCGATCATTCATGCTGTAAATGGCCTACCCTAAGTGAGTTAAGGCTGTCAGTGGGAGCCTGGATAAGGACGTGTAAGGCAGGATTAGTCCTGGTCTTAATAAGCTTGGTTAAACACAGCCACTGCTCAGACTTTGAGATGTCACTGACTCCCATTATCCCCCAGCGTTACTCTCAGGCCAGTGGCCCCCAGCAAGCCACCTTCCTCTCCCCACCTCAATGGAACAAGGTGGTCCTGTCACTTGCTACACTGCAGTTAAACCACAAAGACCCTTGGAGTGCTCTGTGGAGCTGCGATGTAAAGTTCAGTGATAATTAGAGGACTTGAATATCACCCTACTTCTCAGTGGCAGGATGTCAGAGTTCTTCTGTCACTAGCTACCTGACAATCAAACTAAAGGTTATGGGGAGGAGATGGGTCATAAGTTAAAGCTTACCTTTGAGAGGTAGCTGCTCCTGTGGAACTCTGTGATGCACCACAGCACAGTGTGACAGTTTGTGTCATATTATTGCCAATATGCTTTTATTACCACCAGGGGAATAAAAGCATACAGCTTGGAAATCAAGAAATGCTAGTGCAGTAGTTCCAAACAGCTTTTGCTCTCATTTCAATCACTTATACCCTTGTCAGCATCAGATGTTGTGATTTGGTGCACTGTGAAAGATGCTGGGATTTTATTTTATAGTTTGATTAATGCCCCTCCTACTAATACTGCCACTTCTAAATGTAGCTTAACCTAGCCAAAGAACCTCTCACTATATGGTCCACTCTTCTCCCCTGCCCTTTTTTTTAAAAATTTGTGGGCAACGTTAAAACAGTACAACATCAAAGAGTCTTTATAAGAACATTAATGATTTTGTTTAGGTCAAATGTTAGGTGAGGGCAAAAGTTCTTGAGTGAGGATAGGTTTGGGGTAAAGGTGAGTGTTTGGCTTGGAAATGGTTTTTTGGAACAAAATTTCCCCTGGTTCCAACTTTACTGTTGAGTAAGAAATTTAACAATCCTGCCTGGGCTGCAGCAGTGCCCAGGGTCAGGCTGCTTGTCTCCAAGGGCCATATCAGGCCATACGCACAGCCTCCTACTCCACAGATCAGTGGTTTGCCTCTACTTGGTCAAAACACAGTATGCTCGGAGCTGTGGTCTTGCTGCGTAGGATAAATTAACGCTGGAGTGAACGGCTGGTCAGTAAAGTGAACGTTAGGGCAGCATCTGACTGAGGTGAACCAACTGGATGTACCAGCTGGCACATGCATTTTTTTTCATAAAAAAAGTGTTTCCCATTTGAGATATGAACAATGGCAGGTCCAGCAATCAGTTTTAACATCCTGACATTAAAGTCAATATGGCATGCTCTGCCATCTGAGTATTTGTTGCGTTCAGAAATATGCACCATATATGACAGCATTTTTGAATATGCATTTGATTGAGTCAAATGCCCGTTCAGCAGCCTAAATGTTTTTATTGGCTGTTTGACAGCACATCATTCCCCAAGTCGATGGTCTGTGTGCCTGTTGGAGATAGGATCAGAATTATGTTTATTGGCCATGTAGGTTTGCACATACATGGAATTTGACACCAGTTTCATGGCTGTCACAGTGTATTTAACATAGAATAACAACACAGGATCTTGACTTTCATGATGTCTTAAAGCAAGACAAGCTAAGTTTACTATATAAGTATTCAAGTTTGCAAGGTATGTGTCGACCATAACTGAACCGTTAGCAGTTGCTGTTCTTTTTTTTTTTTTTTTTTTTTGTACCGGACCAGGTAGATACACCACAGCACCAGTGCTTGTTACCTGAGCCAGTGAATCTTTAGTGAAACAGTCTCTGATTGAATCAGGAAGAATGTCAGGGTAAGGCCGAGGTGTTAATTGCTGACCTCCACTCCGCTGCCAAGTATTCTTGTTTTGATCATATAAGGCAATGTGGGCTCTTAAACTCTACCCTGTGTGTGTGTGTGTGTGTGTGTGTGTGTGTGTGTGTGTGTGTGTGTGTGTGTGTGTGTGTGTGTGTGTGTGTGTGTGTGTGTGTGTGTGTGTGTGTGTGTGTGTGTGCTTCTAATGTTGGAGTGCAATGGAATTACTTCTGATCATTACAGTCCTATTTGTCTTTGTCAGAGCAGTCTGTTAAATGGATGATGATCAAAAACATTAAACGGGTCCACTAGGGTTGTCACTTTTGTCGTTTGAATATTTGGAATGGAAAGACCCGTAGTGAAAATCCAGATTTGCATATTCAGCGTTTTGTTTTGTTTTGTTTTTTTTTTTTTTGTAATCCAATTTTGATCTTGTAACTCATCAGTTTCCTTCGTTGGCATACCCCCACCAATCCATCTGCACAATTGAATGCCTGTTACAGTTTTTATGAGTATAATGACAATATATTGGTGTCCTTCAACAAATATGATGCCTAGCCAGCAAAGGTATGCATTGGCTTAAGCATTACCGCTATGAATGAATATGTGTGAGCGGAGCACATTGTTTCTTGGAATGCCTCATTTAGTTCAGATTTAATATCAAAAGTCCGTGTTAGGGAGGCAGGGAATTTTCTTGGTATTGCTTGTAAGAGTTTGTAAAAAAAAATATAAAAAGATACCACTTAAATTAAGGATGTATTGATTGGAGCAGCTGTATGATAACACAAAACTGGTAGTGTAATACCTTCCTGTATTTCACAGTTACATTCCGCTAGATTATCTTTTAGATACAGAGTCAGGAAAGTCAGTGGTACACCAGAAATGGACACAATCTGTCTGTTAATGTTAGGTGATTTGGTTTTAATAATGAAGTAGCTTTTCCCATTATCCTTTCATATGAGCAATCAATCAAGTTGCATTTTATATATGATGGCACAGTGCTTAGCGCACTCGCCTCACAGCAAGAAGGTCCTGGGTTTGAACCCCGGAGTAGTCCAACCTTGGGGGGTTGTCCCGGGTCGTCCTCTGTGTGGACTTTGCATGTTGTCCGCGTGTCTGCGTGGGTTTCCTCCGGGGGCTCCGGTTCCCTCCCACAGTCCAAAGACATGTATAGGTCAGGTGAATTGGCCATACTAAATTGTCCCTAGGTATGAGTGTGTGTGTGTGTGTGTGTGTGTGTGTGTGTGTGTGTGTGTGTGTGTGTGTGTGTATATGTCAGCCCTGTGTGATGGCCTGGCGGCCTGTCCAGGGTGTCTCCCTGCCTGCCACCCAATGGCCGCTGGGATAGGCTCCAGCATCCCCGCGACCCTGAGAGCAGGGTAAGCGGTTCGGATAATGGATGCATGGATGACGACCATAGGTCCTTATTTTAGCAAAATAAAAAGACCTGTATTTGGTGATTTCTTTTTAGATGTTTCAGAAGAGCAGTATGCTGTGTGCTGTGTAGCAAACTTTAAAACCCAGGTAAAATGGTAGTGTTTTAAATGTGATACAAGAGTTTGTTATACCTAAATGGTTACTGAAGAGGCTATCAGGGTACACCTTCAGAGATCAAATGGCCCATCTCGCAGGGATCATTATTCACTACCCCACACGATCTCAGTGTTACCATGTTGAGGGTGTGTGTGAGTGCAAGCTTGTCATTGGGGTTTTTAAGTGGGTACCTTCCTTCTCCAGTGTGTCATTTTAGTTAGGCCCAAGACAAGGCAAGAAGGCATAAACACCACATTCCAATGTCTTGGAACCATTCCCTTCTATTGTGGCTCAACATGGCTGTGCCACTGCTACCTAAGACCTCATATGACTAACATCCCACCTAAAATCGACGCATTAAACCAAGGTAATACGAATTCCCACCTAGGGTTGGGCGATATGTCAAAATCTTCCCAGCGGTCACTGTCAGCCTGGCGATTGCCGATGTATTCACCCCCCCCCTCCCCTCGCGCTCCTGCCAGCACATTTTCAGCAAATGCAATCATGGAAGAGCTCGTTGCGAAAAAGAATACCAAATCCCCTATTTGGGATCCCGTATTTGGGATGGATTGTTTTGGTTTTAAACCAGACGCAACCGGCAAGCCATAGCACCTAAATTTAGTAATTTGTCGTCTTTGCAAACGAGTAGTGCTGGCAAAAGATTCTAACTACCACTTTGCACAAGCATTAATGTGAAAATCTGATTTTATTGAAACATTACAGCCTATAGGCTACTCTTCTTCAATTAAACAAAATAAACCACCTGGTGATCTTTGCTAAGCAATAAGCTGTAAAGGCATGCTGAACAGCTGTACAACACGATTTGAGGGGGGGGGGGGGGAGAGACCGATGGTGTCAGAGAAGGACACCTCCGCTTGCAGCCTCCAAATGAGCAAACAGGTGGAGATAACATAACTATGCTATTAGTTGACCAGGGTGCACAACTGAATATACAGTTTTTGGTTTAGTTTTGAAGTATGATTTCTGAATTAAGGTTGCTCTTCACCACTAATTGATCGGACAGCAACCACTAAAGATGGCTTCATTGTCATTTAGTCACTGCAGTCACTGCCCTGTTTTGTGAAAGACTCGTTGGAAGTCAGTGCAAGAAGAGCATGCATATGGCCCAACCCCAACTGCGAGTTCCTATTCGTGCACACTTTGAATTGCGCTTTACAGCTTAATTATTTACCGAGTTGAATTCTCGGGGAGGCAGACCATTAAACTAGCAAAATAAAAGGACAAAAATCATCAAAAAAAAAAAAGACTGCTGATTGGACTTAGCCAATTGCCAATATATTTGTCCAATCGCCTAAACCTACTCCTGTGATTTACCCAACATCCACCCAACAGTTACAAGATATACTGTATAGATGTGTTGTATCCCTCATAAGCACAGGACCCATTTTATGACATGAGATCAGCCAAGCAAACAATCACTGAATCAATATAATCACGATATTGTCTTATCTGTACTCATTTGGAGCCTAACCAATAGTTGACCTAGATTTCATGTTTGGAGGAGCATTTCAAAAGTGCAAACGTTTAAATGCGTTTCCCTAGATGAGGATTTCAATTTGAAATGGTTTTAGCAAAAAAAAAAGAAAAAGTTAGCCTTGGTCAGTAATTTGAAATGGCAAATCGGCACACATGCAGCATAGCACACATCTCTTCCAGGTTTCACTGTCTCTCTATAACTCTTATCATTATAAAAGTTACTCATGTTGTACATTGGTCCATTGACAAACACACGTATATGACACACACTCCCAAACGGGGCCACGTGTGGTTCCCTGATGATATTAGGATGAATGATGTAGAATGGTGACCGCCCCACATTCTATTGCTACCCTGGACCCTAGACAGGGCAGACATGTACACTTGTTCTCAGTTCACCACCACTGGTTCTCAGTTTATCATCATGCCATCACATCTGGGTGACATGTTTGTCCCTGTTCCCCTCAACCAAAGCCTATACTTATACCTTAATGCGTTCAACTCTTCTCCTTTTTTAGTCTCACTTGTTGGGGAAGGAGACATGGTCAGGTTGCAGCTGTACTTGATGTTCCCAGTGCAGTGTTTCACATCAGATGACAGCCAAATGCATCAGGTGACTGGTCTGGATGCAGAAAACTCAAGTTTTGCTTACATGGTTTCTTGTCCTCTCAACCAGAATGGGAATGTGGCCATCCTTGCGTTGTGTTTTTGAATTCTACGCAGTCAGGATGTGGGATAGCAATGTAAAGTGATGGAGTAGAAGAGAAGATGGGGAAAAATACTCCACAAGTGAATGTGCAACATTATGAATTCCTGAAATTGGATCTCAAAAATCCTATTGAAACAATACCGTCCTGTAGGATTTCTGTTTTTGGATGGTAGCAGCCCAGCACATATTGATGCTAGCTGCGGCCCTTTTTACAAGACCAGCATTTCATCTGCTGCTGACCCACACCCACTCAAAAAGAGCAGCACTCGGCACATACTCGCTGACAAACGGACAAAGACATCCTAAGGTGGTCAAATTAAGGTGTGTGAGTTTGCAAGTGCGTGCTCATGCATGCATAGCACTATAGTGTGTACTATATGCAGTTTGCTGCTCTCTCACACCAAAGTACACTGAGCACTCACCAGATGCTAGAGAGACATGCAGCATAAAAATGGCAGTTTTACCCAGAGACAAGTGGCAAGCAACTGTCCCTAGAAAGCTGAAATAAAACCGAGAATGAAAGTCCATTCTAATGTGTATGTTTGTGCGTTCGTTTATATTTCTCTTAAGTCTGCTCTTACTTCTTACTGTACCTTGTACCGAAGGGAGGTGGGGATGGAAGTGGGCCATTACAGTGGAGGGTAACGTCCATGCCTCGAGGTTGACCACAGGATCCCTGTGTGTCCACAGTTTGGTAGGGTGTGTGTGTGTGTGTGTGTATGTGTGTGTGTGTGTGTGTGTGTGTGTGTGTGTGTGTGTGTGTGTGTGTGTGTGGTAGCTCCAGGCTGCTTTGGCTCAGACTTGTCCCTTTGTGCTCAGCTGAAAGAGGCTACCTCTCAAGTTGAGTTTCTTGCTAAAGACTGAATCCCACGCCGCATTTTGGTTTCCCATGTGACTGCCTTTTTTTAATTTGCAAGAACGCTAGCAGTGGTTTTGGCGCTTTGTGAATCAGGGTTGGAAATGAACTTGTTTGCCCACCTGCCATGCTGGCTTGTGGTGGGATTCCAAAATCTACCAGCCACTCAATTTTTTTACGAGCCACATTCTTGTTTTATCTTGCAATGTGCAAATGCATGTGAAAAATAATACAACAAGATCTACTGGGCTGCACTATCCTTCTTACCTGGATGTGGCGTTTGGATAATTTGTGGTCTTTTATGGTTTCCAATTTTAGGTTTTTAGTCCCAACAATAAAACTGTTAGTTCTCTTATTGGCATCGGAAGCGTGTTGATGACATACTGAACAGAACATTGTCTGGCTTGTCTCCTCGTAAACTCACCAATCAGGGGACTCTTCATCGTTGGCTTTTTTCCACTTCTCATTTAAAAAAACAAAACAAAACGTTTTTTGACCTTCACCTCTTTGGCCTGTCTCTCCTCCTGCGAGGTTTCCTCTGCAGACCTCTTAACCCCTGTGATGTAACGCCACATTGTTTTGTTTGTTTGTTTTTTTACTACAGTGTTACCCTAGGTTACTTAACCTTAGGTGATTCTTTTTGACATTGGTCGCTAGTTAGCGTTCTATGCTCATGCCTGGGTAAAGCGCTGTGTCTCTTGGTTAAATTGTCCATGTGAAACAAGCAGACTCTAAATTCAAACTGCTTTGTGGAATGTCACAAATCGCTGTGTTACATTTGCATTATTTGTTTGTGTGTGCTGCTTTTATTTACCCACCACCGTGGCTGGTAGGTTGAGCCCACATCTGGCGGGCGCTAATTTCCTGCCCTGTTGTGAATGCTTACCTGAGCTAAAGTCATATCATTTTGGCCTTCAGGCTTAGATTGAATTGCAGAGCAACGGGCCAAAGCAGTTCAACAAGGCTTAGCGGTGGCCATAAACCCAGTGAGATAAACTACCACAGTTTATCATAACTGACCACTTATATTTGCATGTGGTTTTCCCATGATGCAAATAACCCACCTCAGGATTTCCCTTACTCATAGAAAGCTGTCGCAAGCACTGCAGCGAGAAGCAAAATGTGGCACTACTTGTGTGTGCATGTGTGCACACCTTAGAGCTTGGCAATATAAATGTAATATCATTTTCATCATATCTGTGAATGTTCTCATTCATCCAGGTCATGGTTATCCAAAGGAGTTGAATCAAGTGCAACTGGACTTGGTATATATCCGTGAAGACGTATGAGATGAAATGTTTTTAAAATTGTGTAATAACTTAAATGTTGTCATTCCCTGGCCTTAAATACTGCATTTCAGTAAAGTGATTACATTTTCTGAATTTATTAGGCCTCAGTTACGCTCAACGTTAAATATGGGTACAGAGGGAGCCTTCTGTCCCTATTCTGCATTCATTTCGTCCGTACTTATGCACATTTTCTGGAAGTTTACGGATATGAATGAAACAGAGCAGTACCACTGGAAATCGTGGGGGCAGTGTAGTCAATAGTTCAAGCGAGACATGATGAAGACATTCAAAAAACGGCAGAACTGGGCATCCGGGTAGTGTAGCAGTCTATTCCGTTGCCTACCAACATGGGGATCGCCGATTCAAATCCCCATGTTACCTCCGGCTTGGTCAGGTGTCCCTACAGACACAATCGGCCGTGCCTGCGGGTGGGAAGCTGGGTGTGGTATGTGTCCTGGTTGCTGCACTAGCGCCTCCTCTGGTCGGTCGGTACATCTGTTCAGGAGGGAGAAGGGGAACTGGGGGGAATAGTGTGATCCTCCCACACGCTACGTCCCCATGGCAAAACTCCCCACTGTCAGGTGAAAAGAAGCGCCTGGTGACTCCACATGTATCGGAGGAGGCATGTGGTAGTCTGCAGCCCTCCCCGGATTGGCAGAGAGGGTGGAGCAGCAACCGGGATGGCTCAGAAGCGTGAGGTAATTGGCTGGATACAATTGGGGAGAAAAGGGGGGGGGGGTCCCAAAAAAAAAAGGTGGTGAAACTCTTTGAGGAGAGGTTGTGCGAGTTGGTGAGAAATGTTAAATATATCTATGAAGTTACATCACCCAGGCACAGGGACAAACAGTGACCTCCTCCACCATCAATATGTTGTTGTCAGAAACTTTTGACTCTGAACGTTCTCTAGTGGATGTATTCCCTGCCAACGTAAAGGACACATATGGGCAGTGACAGTTTGAAATGGATGTATTTATTTTCATACGTAAAAGGAGCATAAATTAGCCTTTAGATTATTTTAGCTAAGTGAAATATACAATAAATGCGTCTACCTGCTTGATCATCCTATCCATATTACTAATGATAATTTCTTAAAATATTCTTGTGTGTAAATATCTTATGAAAGCATCAACAGCCACCCCCAAACTAGTCTCATTATCTATATTGAGGTATGTTGTCAAAAATTTTGTGATATTTGACTTCATCCATATTTCGCAGCCCTCTCTTTGTTACCTAGCGTGTCTCTTTGTTAAAGGGATTAGATGTTCTACACAGGCCTCTCTCTCTCTCGCTCTCTCTCTTTTGTCTCTCTAGTCTCTCTCTGTCTCTGTCTCTCTGTCTTGTCTCTCTAATCTCTCTCTCTCTCTGTGTCTGTCTGTCTCTCTCTCTCTCTCTCTCTCTGACAGTCAAAACTATACAGACTGGCAGGTTTGCAATCCAGGCATAACTAAAATTGCTTTACTAAGGCCTTGTTCAAACTGTCTGCCCAAATCTGTTTTTGGCATATCCAAATTATATCCAGATTGATTTTACAAAGTCTGGATGGCAAATAAAAAACAAAAAACTCCACGTTAAATTCGATTTTATTTTGCAAATCGTGACCTAAACCACATTTGGAGGTGGTTTGAAATGCGATTCTAATCAGATTGCTACAGATATGTCTCAGTCCAGACACTCTGGCTGCCCAAATCAGATTTCAGACTGTCTTTTGTATCACCCACAATGCAAAGCCACTATTTTGCGGATGCCACTACACCTCTCGCTGCACAGTGAAGCCCGCCATGACTGCAGCACGGAACATTGCAATGTATACCAGCCTCCTCCGTCGCTGAGTTTTGTCTGGTGTGACGGAGGAGTCAGAATCATGTTTATTGGCCATGTCAGTTTGCATACGCATGGAATTTGATTCTGGTTTCTTGGCTCTCACAGTGTACTTAACATAGAATAACAACACAGCAATCTTCAGATATGTACCATAAGGCTTGACTATACGTGAAATAAGAGGAAATAAGATGCAACGGTATAGAGAACATATCAGAGATGCTGAAATAAATGTTAGCAGGTTACTTGCATACATGCCTGAGGTAGCTGGAGTTCTGCACCGCGACTTGGACAGCGCGATTGTTTGGAGGGCGAGGTGATGGATCTCCATTTCTCATGCTTCCGCATTGGTAAACTGCGTCACCAGTGTACATAGTTACTCACACCTACGTCGTTACTACAGCAACCCATGCAAATAGGTTGGTGATGTTTGGACACACAAATCCGATCAGATCACTTGCAAATAACAGTGCGGACAATCTGTCTTAAATGTCTGATTTGAGAAGCAAATCCGATTTGCTTGCAGTCTGAACAAGGCCCTAGACTGTCGAGCCCATCAGGTCCTGTGTTATGAATCACATCGGTTGCGTTATGTAAAGTCTTACGTCTGGCAATGATGGCTTTCAGGTGAAGTGTTGGGCACTGTTACATGATGGATGACTATTGGTATGTAAACACTTTTCATTTCACCAGCAAGTGTCCATGGTCTTGCTAAACAGTGCAGTATTTACTTGTGTGGTTTTAGGTTATATTTATACACGTTGCAGTTGGGTTATCCTTGAGCCCACGTGACTCTTATCCAAGAAATAATATGGCACTGTAGAGAGGACCAGAGTCATAGCATGGGCAACATGGTGTACCTTGCTCTGTTGTGTTAGGGTGTGAAATGGTTTGTTCAGTTTCTCTCCATTTGTTTTAAGCTGGAATAGAAAGCGTTATCAAGCCCAAGTAATGTGTGCGCTATTAAAAGCTGACCTCCTTTTTCTAGGTCATCGCCAAAAAAGAATAGATTCTAGTTACGAATATCCAGAATGTTTGACATCGAGGCATGGATGAGAATGGGAAGGCATATCACTAGCCAAAGGGAGGTTGGTGGGGTGGAGTGAATATATGCGTTTGTGTGTGTGTGGGGCGATTTGGGGGAGGAAGAGTGTGTGTGAGGGCATGTAGTGGTTTATGTCTTTAGTTGGTGAATTGAGAAGAGGGGGAGCAAAGAGATGGTGGAGACAGAGGCTGGCAGTGTGTTGCCTGCTTAAAGAGAGAAGCGACAGTAAAGCACAGAGTGGAAGGAGATCTTGTGACGGGGTCACGAGAAATAAATCAGACATTTTAGCTGGAGCGATCCTCCCGCTCTGTCTTGCCAAGGCAGCACACAGTCACCTCCAGGACACCACCGCCAGGGCCCAGCACAAAGCCTACTCTCTGTTTTCCTCCTCTGCTCTTTTGTTGGCCAGACAATTAGGTTTTCTCAGAACCAATACCTAGTGGGCATCAGTTGGCATCTGCATTCACAGTTGTGTATTGACTCAGTCACTTTCTCTCCATTCATGTTTTTTCCCCCCTGTATTACATTTATATATTTATTTTAAGAGATGAGAAGCAGGTTACATCAGTCATAGAAAGTAGACCGTTTTTTCAGTTTGCTTCCATTCTCCAAGATTGACATTTGTGTTGAAAGATAATGAGGGACAGTTTCTTTCTTTTTCTTTCTTTCTTTCTTTCTTTCTTTCTTTCTTTCTTTCTTTCTTTCTTTCTTTCTTTCTTTCTTTCTTTCTTTCTTTCTTTCTTTCTTTCTTTCTTTCTTTCTTTCTTTTTTCTTTTTTTCCTTGTCTGTTCTTTTCTTTGTTTCTCATGTGTTAAGAGTGTGTGTTCGGCATCTGAAATGGAAGTAGTGTCCCTGTACCGATACAGAAACACTTGCCTCCCTTCACATTGTAACTCAGTCATTGGTACCAGTAACTACTCCTGTGCTAACCCTAGACCGGTGTGGCCCTCTCTGTTCTGCTTCTTGTCCAAGAGAAGGAAAGAGAGAGGGAGAGGGGGGGGGAGATTCATCTCTGCTGCAGTGAAGATGAAGAGCACAGAGCAAGCCTGAGGGGCTCACAGTTATATTTACTATCTGCTAGGAAAGAGGAGAGGAGGGGTGGATGGGATGACAGAAAAAAACATTGGAACGAAAAAGAGAGGGAGACAGAGGAGGGGTTGCTATGGTAACGGAAATATGGCTGCTCTTCAAAAACACTGAATGTAGGTGGTGTTGATTTTTTTTTTCTTGTCTTTCCCTTTCAGTTTGCAGAGATTATGGATCAGTGTTAAAGCCCTTTTGGTATGGTGAGAGTTAAGGACTGAAATGCCTTTTTTTTCCTAAAGGAGGCAATTTCTGGGCATACGGGCCAGTGAGGGTTTGTTTGAAATGTGGTTTGGGACCACTAACTCCAGTCGACAAGTGGGCATGTAATGCTGTAAGTACTCTAGACTCCTAAGTATTTTCAGGGGTTAAAAACAGCTGTTAAATAATAGTTATTGTTGATAGTCCCTTTCTTGCCCTACCTTCAGGAGTGAATTGAATCTGTTTAGCTGAGTAAGTAAGTTTGCTCATATGCACAATTTGACCTCGGTTGCCCACATAGATCACATTCAACATAACACAATTATCAAAGTAGTTTGTATTTGTAAAACAAAAAGTGAGTAAGCACTTAAAATGAAAAACAAGTAGAAATTGAGGAAACGGGATGCCTCTTCTAGTGTGGTGAATTGTTTGTTGGCTGGACCAGCCAGCAGGCCAGTCCTACCAACGGGACTGTCCCTGACTGACTGAGTGATCATGTTTAGAGTGATTGACTGAGTGATCATATTTGACACGATTGGGCCGCTGGTCAGGTGACCAACAACGTCACCGAAGTTACACGATTGGTCAGCCGAGTGCCGAAAGGCATGAGGGAGAGCACACAGTTAAAGCAACCCAAATAACAATATCTCTGACAAAACACTCACTGGGGAATTCACAAAAGGATTGCGTGGCTTTTGTGGACCCTAAACCTTCAAAAATAAGGCAAAAAGAACCTGTAATTCTCAAAGCACCCGCAAAGGGTGAAATGCACCCCTAACTGTGCTGCCAAGCAAATCGTGTCTTGGTGCTCCAGTGCTATTTTCACATATTTAAATTAGGTAATATGCATACATTTAGGGCAAAATTGCCTCCTTTCTATGCAAATGAGCCTCATTGCAAAACAAAAAAGTCCCACTCACAAACACCAGCGCTAATAGCCCCATGCAGTTAGAGGGAAAATTAGTAGCATCCTCAGAGAGTTGGCAGTAACTGATGCCCAGACTTTCCAGTGATTGCCTGTATATAGTCAATCCTTGTGTATATATCTGAAGATTGTTGTGTTGTTATTCTATGTTAAGTACACTAAGAGCCACGAAACTGGAGTCAAATTCCATGTGTGTGCAAACTTACATGGCCAATAAATCTGATTCTCATTCTGATCATGGTAGCAGTGATTGTAGCCAGACGAAGGCATCGTCATAGCAGGCGTGCTCGTGAGTGGATATTTCGAAGGAGACTATCACTTTTTGATATAAGTGAGACCGAAATCATTTGCAGATACAGGTTGCCAGGTCTAATAATTCTTGCTATATTTGATGACACCCAAGGATGACATTGAGCATGCCTACTGTGTTCTTGTCACAAACCCACCATTTATATTTTGCCACATGGATAATTGCAATCAGACACAAAACAAGGGCAAATTGCCCTCGGCTGCAAAACTTCATGGGCATGTTTGTGCTGTAATATCATTAGCGCAATATGTTTTGTGAATCGGAACCTGAGACAGGGCAGATTAGAGTTGCAAGTGATGCACAATTCATAGTGCTATCAGCGGCTGCTATCCATTCTTTGTGAATTCACCTGTCAATACAGAGCGAGTCTTGGAAAAACGAGAGAAAGCCACAGATAGAAACAGATGAAAGAAGAGGGGGAGTTAACATGGTTGAGCTTAACCATGCCATGTGATGCTACTTCAGTACACTTCAACAACAAATATTACAGGGACCACTATAGAAAATTGCAGATGAATATTTGATATTCAGGAATTCCCATTATAGACACTACCACTGACTATCCCTGTAGCAAATTGGCCACAATTTCAAACATTGACTATGTTTAACATATACTACATATGTTATATATGTTATATGGGTATATATGTTACATGTCTATATAAACATACTAGGTTTTGACCTAGTCTTGTTTTGAAGACTACCACGTTGTTTGGAAAACTCTGGAGACAGTGGCGGTACATAACGTGGGAATGATGATGTGATTCACTTTCTAAAGCATGAGAAATAACGTTATGGTCCAACCAGACAATACACAGTAGAGCAGGAGAAAAAAACAATGATGACAGAGCAGCTTCTTTTGGTCACTCTTCCAAAAAGGCAGCCGAGTGGCAGGCTAGGTCTAGAATGCAGGGCAGGTTGTCCTTCCCTGTTGATCGATTTAACTGTCTGAAATTAGTGAATTCTGATTCCACCGTATGAACAACCAGATCACATTTGTTCTAATCTCACTTTGGTTGGCATCAAGGTTGTAGGTCATTCTTGTCCTTCGTGTAGCATCTGGGGCTTATTGTTGTCATCGTGACACTGCAAAATTTACCACGGAAGAGTTTTGCTCCAATTTACAGATTTACAGCATTTGTCAAAAAGAAAACAAAAACTCCTACTGATATAAAATACTGTCCAGGATTATTCCTTCATAGAACAGTTTTTGGCGGCTGCCAAAATTATTTAATGGGCCCTAATGACAAATCAACACCAATAATTGAGACAATACAGCAACTAAAATCCTCTCAGAATCAGAATGAGATTTTGGCCATTGTATATTACTGCCAGCAGGGGGCGCTCTAACTAATAGTGGCACCTGGCAAAGTAGAGGATGAACGGAATTAGAAGCACTCGAATTCAAAGCCACTGAGCCCATGGGATACACCCTAGCCATGCCCCTAACAAAAAAAAATAAAAATCAAATGATTTGTAAATCCGTGTGCGCAGGCCATTATCAAACTCCGTTCATGTGCAGAGAAACACAGATCATTCATTCAGCAGGCCTTCCACAGCAGAGATCACCACTTGGTATTGTTATTCAATTCATTTACATGTACTTATTTGAGACTTTTTAATTCAAAGTGACTTATGTGAGAGAGGGTCTAAGGGCAGGATGTTGTGTTGCTGTAAAGCTCCCTGAGGCAAATTTGTGATATTGGGCTATATAAATAAAATTGAATTGACTTGACTTGACAAGAGTCCAGAGCCAGGTTATAAGCTGACGTCTTGGTGACTATTGATGCCGTGATGACTGGGAATAAAAACCCTCATAATTGCAGCACTGTGTGTGTGTGTGTGTGTGTGTGTGTGTGTGTGTGTGTGTGTGTGTGTGTGTGTGTGTGTGTGTGTGTGTGTGTGTGTGTGCGCGCACAGGGATGGTGGGGTGGGTACCAGCTATGAGTTTGACGAATGCCAATCAAATGTTAAAACTAAACTGTCCTCCCTTCTCTTCTCTTCTTTGGTAAGGAAGTCTCCTCCTCGCTTCTTCTTTCTTTGTTCCTGCCATTTTATTTTGTTTTGGTTTTTTGTTTTCAGCATGGGTGTACATCATGAGTTTGCTGCTCTTAAGTATTAAGAATTTCAGTTTACTTCAAGATGATCTGTGTTCCTACTGTGTGCAGCTGTCTTCTCCGAGTATCTCCGTTTCCTGTCTCTTTGCTTGCCCCTTTGGCAGTTTATAATACACTGAGTTGTCACTTTTTCTTGTAGTGTGCTGCCAACATAACCATGGTCTGTCTTGTGTCTCACCCAACATCTCTTGACGTTGCCCTGTGCTCTTTGTCTCCCTCAGGTACAGGAGAGAGCGGCAAAAGCACCTTCATCAAGCAGATGAGGATCATTCATGGTGCGGGCTACACAGATGAAGACAAGAGGGGCTTTATCCGGCTGGTTTACCAGAACATCTTCACCTCCATGCAGTCCATGATCCGCGCCACAGAGACCCTCAAGATCCCCTACAAATATGAACAGAACCGGGTAAGATCCACCTAAATGACAGCAGGTCGGGGACGAAGTGCCTTTGCTCTTGCAGAGCCCAACAGCTTGTTCATCCCCGTACAATTTTTTAACATCCTAGAACACATGAGGACATGCAAATGGTGATAGTTCACCTGTGAAAGTGGCTGATAGAGTAGAACAGTTTGAGAGCCAAGGCCAAACTTTGGCTGACTGCTTATGTTTGTCTTCCCCACTTGAATGTAATGACTGACTATGTGTGGTTAAACTGACTTTGGACATAAACACATATGGAATCTGAACAAGGGAGTGGCAAGTGCTGGCTGCATGCTCTTGGTAATTGTGATCTAAATTATTAATCGGCCCTGTGATGGTCTGGCGGCCTGTCCAGGGTGTCTCCTCGCCTGCTGCCCAATGACTGCTGGGATAGGCTCCAGCATCCCCACAACCCTGAGAGCAGGATAAGCGGTTCAGATAATGGATGGATGGATACATTATAAACCAACACATTGGGCTCCTCATTCGTGTTAAAATATTGAAGAGTAAGTGGACACTCAAAATCCTATAATATTTTTCACTTCCTTAATGCCAGACATGTTTGAGAATATGAGGAAAGCAGTTAGATGCATACCACAGAAAAAAAAAGTCATCAAAGAGTGAGAAACCAATCCCCAAATTCAAAAGGGCTGGGTATTGGCAAGGACCTCACGATATGATACGTATCACAATACATGAGTCATGATACGATTGTATCACGATACATTGCGATACGATACATATTACAATACATTGTAATACTCTACATAATTTATTGAAAATTTAAAATTAAAGCTGAAAATACGACTTGCTGTGTACCACCTGGGTAGTCTAATATTTACATCACTTTATATTTTGATAAGAAATGAGTCAAAACTATTTAATTCAAAATGTCTTAATTTTATCAGAATGGTATTTGCATTGCACCGTGCACACAAGTTCATTTTAAGTATTTTTATTGTGTCACTGAACACATTGAACTGAAATCCATTTAAAACATGAATAATTTTTTAAATGTATCGATACGAGGGGCTGGAAAATCGTTAAAAGTATCATGAAGAAAAATATTGCAATAGTGAACTGTATCGATTTTTTTTTTTTTTTGCGCAGCCCCATCTGTCACATACTTCAGATAAAAGTACACTGAGCAGTGAAATGCCTTTTTTGGTAAACTCCGAAACTGTCTAACAAGAAGTAGAAAGATCACCAATAAATAAATCCCAGTTGAAGTGGCAATTTAGAAGAATGTGGAGTGGAGTGGAACATGGAGCGTTTGTCCTGCCTTTTCCCCTCTGGTGGACCAGCCACTGCTGGATGACATAAAACCTGTGTGATGCCAGGGATTTTTGGCGGGAATGTTGCCACAGACACATGTTTGTATTTCTCTGTATTACTGCAAATGCAAATCTTTTACTATTACCATTACTGCAAATGAGAATCTTAAGGACATGAAGCAATATATATGTTGCACAAGTTTTGACTGCACTGTAAAAATACTGAAACGCTTAACTAATCTTGTGTTGGGACTGTGTTGCATTGTGGTTGGTTGAGGAAATACTTTTAAATTGAGTTTATCCTGCTTGACTGAAAATCCCTCATTTTGTTTAACTCGTTCATAAGTAGCTTAAATATCTCAGTTCATTATATAATTTGGTTCATTTTAATTTTTTTCCATTTCAACGTGTAAAAGTTAAGTATCTTGGTACCTCGTAAAATCAGTCCAAATAGTACAGTCAGAGCACTGTACACTAATAACTGCCTATGTAGGTACTTTGCATACAATTTTTTTACACCTTTTTCTACATCAATTTTATTTAGAATTGTAGGATAATGACTAGCATGATGAACATCATTATGGTCCATGATGTAAATTATATCGTAATATGAATCTCAGGCCCTATCGCCCAGCCCTATTGGATGTTAGAAGATGGAGAGACATAAGGAATGAATCATACCACCAAACTACTCTTTACTCTGATTCTTTTTGTCTCTCTCACTTCTGTCTCTTCTCTAACGTACCCTATACTTCCCCTCTGTTCTCAGTCCAATGCTTTGCTGGTGAAGGAGGTGGACATTGAGAAGATCAATGGGTTTGAACAGCCTTACATCACAGCCATCAAGACTCTGTGGGCTGACCCAGGGATACAGGAGGCCTACGACCGCCGCAGGGAGTACCAGCTCTCCGACTCCACCAAATAGTATGTCTGTGTTTGAGCATACTGTATGTATGGGCATGCATGCATTTACCAATGGGTACACATGCAGTTCTCTCTCTGCGTGGAGAACTTGGTTACTGTTGTGAATATTTGTGACACAGTTTGTGTGTATAGTAATGAAGTGTCAATGTGTATGTCCATAACTGTGACTCATGTAATCTGTGTGGGAACCTGAGAGTATGTGTTTGTGTGTGTGTGTTGAGGTGTGCTGGTGCGTTTGCGTCAGTATGTGTCATTGAACTTGTGTGTTTGTACATGCAGAAGTTAATTTAATGCATGTCAAAGAGACTGACATGTTGTCAAGTGGAATCAGATTTCCTAATAATTAAGGTGTGTTTTTCTGTGTGGGTGGCAGTAGGGTGGCTCTGTATGTAGGTCTGTGTGTGTATGCTATTGTGACAGCACCATTACAATGTGGTTAATATAACTTCCTATAGCCATGGTGATTGATAAATACTAGCATTTACCAGCCACTTTTTTTTCACCATTTTACCACAAATATACGGCATTTGGAATAGAACAAGAATTGCAGGATGATGTATGATTACTGCCAAAGTGGCAGGGTAAGTACAGAACCACAGACATAATACCTTTTTTTGGCTAGTGGCTGGAGTCATTGTTCTGCTCCGTTTGCCCATATTGTAATTCATCTGCGTTATTAGTGTAGTGTGATAGTGTAGTGGGATGTTGGTGTCCCAGAGAGCTGAAGTGAGCCAGAAATAGAGAGATCCTGAGATTGCCAGCGCAACCCGGACACCAGAGTTCATGCTCTCTTACAAATCCAGCCATTATAGCTAATAGAGCACAGAACAGCGACTCAAAAAGCACCATCTTGCCCTTCCTTTTGCTGCTGGGTTTAAAACAACTTTCGTTTACTAATGTTCCTTCATACTAAGGTGCTCTCAAAAATATTGGCTCAAGACTTGTGTCAATTTACCTGTCTTGGGTAGCAGCAGTGTGTCAAATTAGCATACACAGGTGTGTGTGTGTGTGTGTGTGTGTGTGTGTGTGTGTGTGTGTGTGTGTGTGTTTGTGTGTGTGTATAGATAGACAGATAGAGACATGGATGGATATATAGATATAGCTAGAGAGAGAGAGAGAATGTTGAAAATATCGTTTCCCTTTAAGAGGATGTTACTATAAAAAGTGTCAGTTAGGGCTCAGCTGTATCAAGCTGGATGTCTGTACTTGCTGGAAGGTCCAATATAGTAATAGATTAAGTATATGTAAACCTTTCATGCCTTGACTGATATCGCAACTAAATCCTTTAGCGTGTGCAGGAAACACCTGATTAAAAGAAAGAATAGGTAGGTAAACTCCACATCATCAGAGATTACGAATGAGAGGTTTCTATTGTAAGATAAAGACTATTTTTATGTGAAAACCTTTGGCCTTAGAATAGAATGGATTGGCATTTCCCAACTGAAATCTTTTTATCCTCATTTTTCTGTTAGCGTAATAGATTGCCGCCCCAAGCTAAATCCCTAGAGACGCAATGTGTTCCACTCATGTCACACTGCCCCCTGGTTGTGGCTATAGTATAATACAGTCCAATGCTACTCCCTGTGCCTATTCAGTGTATGAGGTGTATATGTGTGGGTGTTCTTGTAATGTATAGGATGACTGTGTGTTTGCATTCGAGAGAGAGAGATATTCTACTGTTTCCCACACTGTGCATGTGTGTCTTCACTAGTTACCTTAGTGATATAGACCGTGTGACTGCGGAGGGGTATGTTCCCACCCAGCAGGATGTGCTGAGGGTCCGTGTTCCTACAACAGGCATCATTGAATACCCCTTTGACCTGGAGAACGTCATCTTCAGGTACCCACCATGGTACCGGGACCACAGCAGCTAGAGGCTGAACCAAACCACTGATGGTTGTTAGGATTTTAACACATTCTCACTGCTCGCTCAGGAGCCTGCATCACCCACAATAGTCTTTTTAATCCAGTCTTTCCTATAGAATTTTGTAGATGTGGGGTCGTTTTGGTTCTGCAATAGGTTTGCACCTGATCCCAGTCTAGTATAATTTCAATGGTTTCTGCACTCTGAATTCCTCACATTCTGATATTTGTATCATGATTTGTACAAAATAGTACTTATCTACAATATGTTTTTGCTATTCTCAGTTTTTCTATTGAAGGGTACTACAACTAAATTAGTAAAAAAGATACACTGATTTGATCAGGTTACAGTTACCATATATTGGTGCTGCTTTTCTAGTAATAAGTGCTTACCAACATCATTCAGCATTCTAATCACAGATTACTTGGCAAATGCAGGTGTGCCAAAATAAAGTTGATTGTTCTGCATAGGAAAAAGACAGATGAGTTGGTCCTAGATCAGATGAGCCAGGGTGGCAGGTGGGTTAACCTGATAAACCGTCAATGGTTTGGGTCTAGGCTTATGTTGAGGTTCTGGTGCCAGGATAGAGACCGAGGCCGGACACTCTGCTGAAGCGTGAGCGGAGCTGCCGTTGAAGACCAGGTGATGAAGAAGGATTAGACAGTGATGTCATGTGTTCCTCAGGAAGTAGTCCTATAATCTGAGAGACCATTGGTGCTGGAAACCCCGTTCTGAAATAAGATGAGTCAAAACCATTTGGAATTTAAAATTGAAGTGGCTCAATTGTTTTCACTTTCAGTATGTGGGGAGTATGCTTCCTGGTATCCTTGACATGACGACTGTCTAAAACTTCTTTATCTCATTCCAGGTCACTGCTATTTCTGCTGCTGAGACCACCACCTCTACTGTCATTGCTGCCTCCAGCATACTCCACAAAGCACACTCTCTGAGAGCCAAATCATCAACAAGACGGCTCACTCTGAGATTGAACTCTCATGGCTTAATCCAAATGAGTCAAATTATAACAATCCAAATTGCTAATTTAGATAACTTTACATGGAGAAGAATGTGCTGTATATCTCAGCTAATCTCTTGAGAGTTGTCAGTGGTTTGTGTATGGGGAGTTGTGGTGCAGTGACACTATCTGAATTCCTTTAATTCTGAGATGTGGTATTTTCTGCAGAGCCTTCTCCACAGGACTTATCTGTGCTTCCTGGAATGGCAGGGGGGTTGTTGTTATTGCCTGTCACACTTCATATAACTGTTTTTCCTGTCTCTCTCCCTGTCTCTCTTTTTCTCTCTCCCTCTGTTTTTTTCCTCTTGTCAACCGGTCTGCCTGTAGTTACCTTTCTGATCTGGATCGTATCGCAGATCCCAACTATCTTCCCACCCAGCAGGATGTGCTCAGGGTGCGCATCCCCACCACAGGAATCATAGAGTACCCCTTCGACTTGCAAAGCATCATCTTCAGGTAGAAAGATGCCTCCGTTGGCTTCAGTGCTTAGTTCCTCCGTACTGTTAAGTGATATCTTTAACTCATACATGTGTCTGTCCCCAAAACCATGTTTTTTGTTTTGTTTTGTTTTTTGTAACATTGTCTCCCCATGCCACTAATTAAGAGAACTTATCAAAGTACCGAGCTGCCCCCATACTGCACTGACTTCAGTGCATTTACGACATAATCGCACACCTGTTAGCTCTGGCTAATTATAGATAAACACAGAGAAACACAACCACTTGTACTTTCGTAGTTTTAAAATCTCTTACCGCCCCCAGTCAACAGCCATATCGTAACACATACATAAAACATGCTCTCACACATCTTCCAGTGAGCCTTAGGTCCTACATTTTGGAACCCAGTCTCTTTAAATGGGTCACCTCGCTCCTCTCCCTTCGCCTCCTCCTCTCCTCCTTCCCTCTCCGGCTGGCAGAGGAAACGAGGTCGTCCTCTCCACGGTGGAGGACTGTTATTTTGGGCCGCAGGTCCTGCAGGGCCCTGATTGGCCCTCAGGTCCCAGTGGATTGCAGTAGACTGGGCCAACGCCAGGGGGCGCTCTCACATAGTGAATTGGATCAGACCTGTGCAGCTCAATGAGGGACAGTTTTTGCACCCTGTGCACGCTATTGTTCAGTGAAGAGCAAAACATGCAGGGCTGTTGGTCAAATTTCAGGCTATATCTTGTGTGCGCACACTCGATTACAAAAACTTGTTGGTGCTGAAACGTTTTACTGAATCAGTTGTCACACATAAAGGCTTAATGAAACTGGGACTTCAACTCCCAGACGAATGGAGGGTGACCTTGTCAAAGAGAGACTCTATCAGGAAAGCTAATACCCAGTGAGGAATCGGGACAGCTATAGCTCACAGTTGCAGACAGCGTTGCTCTCAATGAATTACTGCAGCTACTGCTGGCCCATCCATCTCCAGACATAGGTGAGGAAAGTGAAACTTTGCGTGCCGAGAGAAAGAGTCGGTGTGTAACTTCATCTCTTTTTTTTTTAAGTCTTACATCTGAGATGGATATTTCTCAGCTTGTAGCTTCCGGCCGGATAATGTAGGGATGCGTCATCCTACCTCTGGAGGGGATCTCACCATCGCAGGTGCCCTCTGTGCCCCTCACTGTCATTTCTTCCCCTTCTTCCCAGCTTTTCTTTTCAGTTTTTCTTTTTCTTGTCTTCTCTCCCATTAGTTCTTAACCTGTCCTCCTTTCTCTGTGTTCTGATTGTGCATTTGTCCCTCATTTTATTCTTTCTTGGTTTCTCTGCTTATCGCCTCCACATGGGGTTCACAACTTTGCAATTGCTCTTGCCTGGTGCGTTATCTCACAAACAACAGGGAAAGATGGGAACGCCATCTGCTTGAAAAATGGTTCCTTTACATCCTTTCTCTCTTAACACATGAGATTGATCAACAAAAAGTTACCCCCAATCAGATCTATGTATCAGATGTAATACTGACTCCATGTATGATCATGGGAGGTCAATGAAGGAAGCCACTCCGCTGAAGAATTCCTATTTATCATTCCTATGGTCTTGTACAGACCAATTGATATTTGTAAATATGGAAAACTTGCAAATCTATAGACTGAAGAGTCACTTTGTTAGCTGCTTCATCGCGAATCTCCAATCAGGCTCCCCTTCGTTGATGCAGCTCCAGACTGAATGCAAGTTTGAGTCTTGGTTCTCTGCTTTTTGACTTTTGAAAAATAACTTTATATATGTTCTATTCAAAAGAGAAAGTGTATCCCAGCTAAGAGACAAAGAACAAAAAGGAAACTTAAAGTAATTGGAGATCAACGTAGTACCAGATGAAACACAATCAGAGGATAGAATAAAGACATAATTAGAAGGATGGCTGTGAACTTTACAAAAAAGGAAATTGAAAAAATTGTGTTTCAGGAGTGATTTTACAAGATGACACAGAATGAGCTTTAGCTCCTTAGTAAGGCTATGGGCTCTATGGCAAAGACACTGCCTTTCCTTGGAAGATTGAGCCAGGCCTGATCTGGGGATGATAGGCTGGCATAACCGGCTAAATTAATCTTAAAAAAAAAAATCCCTAAAGCAAGCCTAAAACTTAGAAGTAGTCAGCGCAGGGAAGATTAAAAAAGGAGAGGGTTCCCATTTCTTAATTTTTAGTAGTTATATGAGCCTCTGCATTATGAATAATTTGCAAATGAATAATTTGTTCACAAATATTAATTGGACTGTTATGGACCACGGAACCAACATTAATAGCTCCTTTAAAATTGAGTGGTTTTCCTTTTAAATTGATCCTAGATTTGTGCTTAAAGGGGAACTTAAAAGACAAGGAACTTAGGGAATGGTGACGGGCCCAACTCACTTACTCACTTTGACAAAAGGCATATCGCAATATCACTTGTGCCAGTCTCCTCTGGGTCTGTGTAGTCAGTTTGTGCAAAGTTTTCCCACACAAACAGAGTTCAGCAAACTGTCCACATTATTGCTTCCAAGTTAACAGTCCTGCAATGCAGTTCATTTATGTCATGGATGAGTTTGCTAAATTCTCTTTTAGGCTCTGGTCTAACCTTTGTTAGTTTTGAATTCATCAGTACTACTCGTTTTGCCTCAAACAAGTTCATTGAAACGTATTGCTTCAGTATACTTTTCTCAAACAATGGGTTGGGGCCAAAATGAACCATAGGCCTAGTTTTGATGTGTCCCCACATGACAGTAAATATTTTCTTTTATATGCGGGTCAAGTGCTGAAAATGTGTAAGGAACACCGATACTAGCATTAAGTCATGACGATTCCTGTACTTGAAACAGATCCATCTGTTCCATGATGCTATATATCTGTATGAATACCAAAACATCATTACCTCAAATTAAATGATAAATATTTCAGTCAGCCAACTCAAGTTAACTTGGTTGTCCTCCTATCTTTCTATAGTAATAGCCTGTTTGAGCTGTTGATGATTTTCACATTTTTACAAATATCTCATCTCTCATTTTGAAATTAATCTTTGAAATATACCTTGATAGATTCAAAACCAGTTAGAAATACCAAATAGTAAGGCTCCTTTAAGTCACTACAGGACAAATGGAGTATTGGGAACTTGTTTGAACTGCATGGGTTTTTTTTTCTGCTCTTGAATCTGACACTTAAATGAACATTTAAAACTCCTGACTGCTCTTTGTGCACAAACCAGGACTATATACTGAATGTGTTGATCCCCTTTCTGTAATTTTACACTCCTTTCTGCTCTGTGTTCGCTCTCACCCCACTTCCAGGATGGTGGATGTAGGAGGTCAGAGGTCAGAGAGGAGGAAGTGGATCCACTGCTTTGAGAACGTCACCTCCATCATGTTCCTGGTGGCGCTCAGTGAATACGACCAGGTCCTGGTGGAGTCAGATAATGAGGTGAGGGGACATGCGCAAACTAGAACTGCGCTATAACCGCTATAAACCATCCTGTAGCATTTTATTCCAAATGACTGTGTTTATGTAGCTTCAGTGTAATATTCTGACCACAGTATTGGATAAATACATCCAGGGTAAATACACACGAACGCAGAGCCATGCTTGTTGTTAACAGAGTTGAGTCACGTGTAAACAGAACTGATTTTAGGGACATGTACAGACAAATAAATGCAGATAAATTATATAAAGGGTTGGCACCACAAGTTATTACTCCGTTCTCATCGATGTTTTTATCATGTCTCTGCATATTAGAATCGTATGGAGGAGAGCAAGGCGTTGTTCCGGACCATCATTACCTACCCCTGGTTTCAGAACTCTTCTGTCATCCTTTTCCTCAATAAGAAGGACCTGCTGGAGGAGAAGATATCCTACTCCCACCTGGTGGACTACTTCCCTGAGTTTGACGGTGAGACTATCTTAACTTTTTGGCATGTTCATTCATGTAGATAGATGATCATGTGAGGCCTGGTGTCAAATGTAAACGTCGTTAAAGCAACATTCATGAAAAATTTCTGAGAGTCGCTACTTCTGCTACATATGGTAGAAATGGCAAAATCACCTGCTCTGAATCAATATAAAGCACTATTCACAACATCGCTCATTTAAGTTAGATTGAACCTTTGCTGTTTAGCATTTCAAATGCATATTTGCAAGTCAATCGTGTTGCTAGTGAGGGTAATAGAAATTGTTATGACATTGTTACATTTCATTTGTTTTGTTTTTATCATGACACTTGCAAATCCATTTAGACTTGAATTAAATCATTCATTGGGCAAGCACACCAGAAAAAAAACGATTTTCGCACTTTAGATTATAAAAAGGTGATTTAGTTATTAGCGCTGCTGCAGTGGAGTGTGATAAGTGCACTTGTGTTGGTGCAACAGGGTTATGCAATTAGTCACATAAATGTATTAACCATTAATTTTGGTGTTTAATATTTTAAAATTAAAATGGTAAAATTGATGGAACAATCAAATCAGTCTCACAAAATCAGTCTCATGAAATTATTAACCATGAATTTTGGTGTTCAATAGTTATAATAATCAATGTTGCACCAATTTGAGTTCTTCACTTGGCAGAGGATGGCTTCAGTGATTAGTCACAAAACAGGTGGGACAACTTACTTCAATGAAAACAATTTATTAGAACAATCAATTAAAAAAAGGAAATTGACTGATACTAATCAGTTACAATCAATAACTGAGCAGCTATGGGATGATCCAGGCACAAAAGGTGACATGAGGTTGCGAGGCTGTGCAAATAGTGTATGTGTATGCATATGTGCACTGAAAGGAGGAGTACACATGAGACCATATGTGGGTATGTGTGCACACAGGTGCTGCAGTGCACTGAAGAGAGGAGATGTGTGTATGTATGTGTGTGTCTGCACATGTGCGCATCGAAAGGAGGAGGTGTTTGTGAGAGAAAGGTTGCATGCAGCCGTGCAGGCGAGATGGTGTTGGGATAAGGTTAAGACAAAGAGAGGAGTTAGAGAGAGCTGGAGAGAGAGAAGGGGAGAGCAGCGCGTGTGCGATCTACCTGAAATAATTTTGCAAACAAAGAAACAAAAATGAAAGAAGCAAATAGAAGAAAGTAGATGATCTGTCTAGCAAACTGTGGGTCAGTGTGCACAACTGAATGCGAATGAATTCAAACAATAGTACTTCTCTCAAGTAACAAGGGAAGATTCAAACAATGAAAAAGGGAAAAAAATTAGAAACTAACAGTCGGTCTATGTAATACTTCCTATGTGAAGCACAGTGTGTATTTAGATCATGAATTATTTCAATTTACATTTTTTTTATGTGAGATGATTAGACCAACTGCTAAAACTAACTGCCACTACACCACTAAGGCTAAATCTTGCCCAGTTAACAGCCTTACTTAAGATAGCTCTTTTGTGGCGATCAGAGTCCTTGTTGTCTGATGAACAGCTGGGGCTTAGGTTTGGGAAAACTGTTTCTTTTCCTAGTTGTCTGGCGTCAAAGCTTGGCTCCATGGGAAAACAGTTTCTTTTCTTTCCCAGCTCGTCAGCTGAAAGATCTTAGATGCTCCATCGGTCATCGGATGATCTTGGAGCAGTCTAAGTTGCGATTGCGTCAACGTTAAAGAAATGAAAAGGGATCCAGTCATCTTCTCTTTTTGTGAAAACTGGATGGCTTGCAATAAAAGTTAACCAGTAATCACAGCCAGCTAGTGGATAAACGAGACTAGGTTATCTTCCAATAAAACCAAGGCCAGCAGTAATGTGAAGACACCTAGTCCTTTGTTCCTTGTTCTTCTGCAGGAAAGGGTACCACAAGGTGCCTGTAGTGTGCACAGTCCACAGTGGGAGAGCGAATTTCAATTCCGCCGTTATTTTTAAGGGCGAAATTGCATTGGCGTATACAGTATTACTGTAACCAATACTTAGCGCAGTAAAGGTGAGAAGATAAGTAGAGATCACTTTGTGAGGTTGAGCAGGGAGTTATGGGTATTGCAGGCTACAGGCAGAGTCAGCCCCGACACTTGTTTGTCAGTGGTATAGTTCAAACTTGTTAGAAATTATCAAAAATAAAATGGAGCCATTGCACCTGTCATCATGAAAATATAGCCTGTATACTTAATCAAGTTTTTATTGGAGGGGTGCAGGTTACTGTGTACATTGCACTGCTTGCCTTTGCAGCCAGTTCCAATAGAAGAGTTCAACAGACGCAATAAATGGAAACTAAATAGTGTAGTTTGGATTTACACACCAAGCCAGGGCGTTTTCTCACGAAATTAAAACTGCTACAATACTAACATGAAAATCCTACCTGCCTGTCAGACTGTCAAGTTACCTGCCGGTCAGACTGATAAGTTAGTATTTGAGTAATTATCAACTACTCAACATCCCCAAGCAGGGAAATATAATTTCCATCCATCCATTCCTTCATTCAAAATCATTTGTTTTGCTCATTTCAGTGTATAAAAACCACGAAACAGTAGTTTCCCATGCAAATGACATCATTTGCATTTATGATCCATGAGTGGCACTGAATTTAAATACCAAATGTTGATCTATTTCCATTCTCTAACATTATTCCAAATGACTGTTGGCACTGAATTCTTCCAATTGCTGGTACTCACGTTGCAAACTTCTTTAAGCTAGTGTTAGCATCTAATGGTAACCAGTTAGCTACAATGATCATCCTCTAACCTGAGAGATGCCCAGCTTCTGCAGTGTGGTTGATGATGTTTTGTTTCCAGTGTTTTATCGGGCAGTAATATAGACTGAATGAAGACATTTTAAAAGTCTCTCTTAGCCCAAAGTCCTAAATCCCATCTGATGCTCCACAAGGTTCCATCTCTAACGTGTGCTCCGCATAGAACTGAGTGTTGCTCTTGGACTGAGGTCTTGTACTTTTGACAAAATTCACCCGAGCTTGGAAAGCTGGGCTCCTTTTCTTTGGTAAAAAGTGTACTCTGTCCAGAAAGGCACACGTTTGAACAACTTGGACAAACGCAACTGTTAACCATTTTCAACTTGTGTGAATGATAAACACTGTCCACTATATGATAAACACTGTTCATTAATAAAGTGCAGCGGGAAACAAAAATATCTGGACAAGCCATGGATCACTAAAGGGCTACAAAATGCATGTAAGAAGAAAAATACACTATAAGGAGTTTCTAAAGTATAGGATACAAGAAATCAAGTATAAGATATATAAAAATAAATTGATATCCTTAGTGAGATCTCAAAAGAAAGAACATTATAGGAAATTACTAGGGGTTAATAGAAACAATAGCCAAGGAACATGGAGAGCGCTCAATATCATAATCAAAAATGGAACCGGAAAATCAGAATACCAAAGTTATTTTAGTAAGAATAACAGTGATATCACAGATAATATAAACGATATTGCTGATGAATTAAATAACTGCTTTGTGAATGTAGGTCCAACCCTAGCAAATGAGATCAATGTCACAAGCTATGAGGATGGTTGGGGAGATATGTACTTTGAAAATAAAAATTCAATGTTCCTTACAGGAGTTCATGAAAGTGACATCATTGAGATAATAAATAAATGTAAAAAAATTCTATAGACTTGAATTCTTTTGATATGATTCTTATAAAGGATATAATTGAATGCATTGTGAAACCATTCACACATTTGTAATCGATCTTTCCAGACAGGCATTTTTCCCAACAAAATGAAAACAACCGAGGTAGTCATACAAATTTGGGATATACATTTATTTTCCAACTATAGCCCGGTTTCTCTGCTTCCTCAGTTTTCTAAAATATCAGAAAAATTGTTTCTTTACTAAGTGATCATCAGTGTGGATTTTGGTCCAACAGTTCCACTTCACTGGTAGTAATGGAATTAGAGGAGGAAATATCAACAGCTATAGACAACAAAGAGTATATATGGTTGTTTTTTTATTGAATTAAAAAAGGCTTTAGCATTGATCATGGTCTTCTTATGAAGAAGCTAAAAAATATGGGATTAGAGGGGTAGCATACTCCTGATTGAAGAGCTTTCTTGAGGATGGGCATCAATATATACAGATAAATAGCACTGAGTCTGAACTCAGAAAGGTTACCTGTGGGTTGCCTCAAGGCTCTGTACTGAGACCCAAACTGTTTATACTCTACATGACATCTTGTAAGGTGTCTGAATTATGAAAGTTTGTATTATTTGCAGATAATACCAATATATTGTGCTCTGGGTAAAACATGACAACTTTTGGAAGTAATCAAAAGAGAAATGAAATCTTTAAAGAAATGGTTTGACTTTAATAAAATATTAAATTTAAATAAAAATAATTAATTGTGTTTGGTAATCGTAGAATCACTTTCGCTATTAAAATTGCGATCAATGATGTTGAAATTGAAAGAGCTTATGAGAATAAGTTCTTGAGAGTGATAACAGATGATAAACTCTGTTGGAAACCACACATGAATCATTTTAAACCAAAAATGTCTAAATCTATTGCATTATCATATAAAACTAAATGTATATTGAACCAGAACTTTCTGTATATACTGTATTGTTCTCTTATAGTTCCATGCATTACTTACTGTGTGGCGATATGGGGAAACATGAAACCAACACAAATGCTATTTTCATACTAGAGAAGAGAGCTATAAGAATTGTACGTCAAACCGGTTAACTTGAAAACTGCACAAATGATATACAAAGTAAAAAAAAAAAACTTGCTTCCTGACTGTCTACAAAACATGTTTGAAATCAGGGAGAGGAGAAGAATTTGCAAATTAAAAAAAACAAGGGCTAGGACAAATATAAATAATAGATGTATAACTCTTAATGGGGACAATTTATGAAATAACTATGACCAGGAATTAAAAATGGGTACACTTTGTGAATTCAATTTTTTTTTCAAAAATAACATAATAAACAAATATAAAACGGAAGTATGGACATAATGGAGTGACATATGACAAATGAAACATTGCATTTGATTTTGTATTTGGGGACTGTTTGTTTGAATTTTTTGTTTTTGTACCTGGTAAAAAAGGTAGGCATAATAAGCTAAAGCTTCACCCGACACCTTTTGTTTCTTTCTTTCTTTGTTTTATATAATTTGTTATGATTTATCTATGCATATGTACATTCTTTTGTAACACTGGTAAAATAAGAACTGAATAAATATAGTTGGGGGGGTAGTTGAAAAATTTGCTCTCCAATGTGTTTGAACAGAGGACAGGAAGTTGAATGACAGCAGTTTATTTATCTTGACACTATAAAACATCTTAAGTGGTTGATTAAACTGCTTTGTGGCACAATTTATCCTTTTTTATTTAAAAAAAAAAATTGTGTTGCAGAGGTCCTATCCAAATTGTTTATTGTGCAAAAAACAAAACAAAACACAAGTTAGACTTTAAATGATTTCAGACCACAACATTAGGGTATTGTGAAAGTGACAGTGTCTCACGTGACAAATCAATACCCACTGATCCAATGAGTGCATGTACAGTTCCTTTATGTAGGGCTTTCCCACTGCTGAATGCGTTACCGTCCACTGGTGAACGCATTTAGATGCTAGTGAACACATCCGGATGAATAGTCTGTACGAGTGAACGGCCCGGTTTTTTGATTTTGATAATATCAACCCAAACTGGCGGCTGTGAACATAACTTCATTTTCTCACCTTCAAAATCTGGTTGTTCCTGCTAATCTTTGGTCCCAATGTGTCGTATGGACATTTAAAAGTTAACTGACTCGTCCTGAAATTATCCAACTAGTCTTTCTTGCTAAAGACAGTGTTAACTATGGGCTCCTACCAAATGGAGGATCACTCCTTCACACACAGTGCTCTGTCTACATGGGCACATTTTTTTCCTCCTTTTTCTCCCTAGTTGTACCTGTCCAATTACCCAACTCCTCTGAGCTGTCCTGGTTGCTTCTCCACCCCCTCTGCCGATCCGGGGATGGCTGCAGACTACCACATGCCTCCTCTCACCTGAGAGTGAGGCGTTTCGCCAGGGGGACACAGTGTGTGGGAGGATCACGCTATTCCCCCAAGTTCCCCCTCCCCCCTGAACAGGCGCCCCAACCGACCAGAGGAAGCGATAGTGCAGCAACGGCCAAGTGTGTCTGTAGGGACACCCGACCAAGCCGGAGGGAACACGGGGATTCGATCCGGCGATCCCCGTGTTGGTAAGCAACAGTGACCGCCACCCTACCCGGACGCCCCTAATGGAAAAATTTTGAACAAGAATAACAACCTCCCCTTCGACCTTGCTTTTTGGATTAGGGCCTGGGATCGGTGCCATGATGCATCCATCCATCCATCCATTATCCAAACCGTTTATCCTGCTCTCAGGGTCGCAGGGATGCTGGAGCCTATCCCAACAGTCATTGGGTGGCAGGCGGGGCGACACCCTGGACAGGCCGCCAGGCCATCACACAGGGCCGACACGCACACACATTCATACCTAGAGACAATTTAGTATGGCCGATTCACCTGACCTACATGTCTTTGGACTGTGGGAGGAAACTGGAGCATCGGAGGAAACTCACGCAGACCCGGGGCGAATATTCAAACTCCACACAGAGGACGACGCGGGACGACCCCCAAGGTTGGACTACCCTGTGGCTCGAACCCAGGACCTTCTTGCTGTGAGGCAACCACGCTAACCACTGCGCCACTGTGCCGCCCATGATGCAGCCATGTTTATGAAATTGATCTAATGAATAACTGTTGGCAATTGCGGGTGCTGTTTTTGGTAGTTGCAATGTTGTATCAATTCAAGTGATTACAAGGAAGCAAGTCACTCTCCATAATTCTCGAAATAAAGTGACTGGCTAATAGTGTGAAAACTCAGAGGAAAAATATGATGCTCTCCATCCGGAAAAGAGAGGACAAGTGAGGACAAGTGTGAAAGCCCTAATACACTGAACTTAGAATGGTGTTTGTATATTTTGTGTTACTTTTGTCATGGTGACAAAGGCACCATAACCACAGTAACAAATGACTAATCTGCCTGAGTATGCTAAATTTTAATGTGTCTGTTGTATCTGTGTGTGTGTGTGTGTGTGTGTGTGTATGCCTGTGTTTGTGTGTGCTTATGTGTTTTTCTCAGGTCCCCAGCGGGATGCCCAGGCTGCGCGGGAGTTCATCCTAAAGATGTTTGTGGACTTAAACCCAGACAGCGACAAGATCATCTACTCCCACTTCACGTGTGCCACGGACACTGAGAATATCCGCTTTGTGTTTGCAGCTGTCAAAGACACCATCCTACAGCTCAATCTCAAAGAGTACAACCTGGTCTGAGGGCTCACACGACAATGCACACCTCCTCCTCTGCATTGCACAAAGGCGCACCTCTTTTGGGAAGTGTGCACTCAACTCCACACACATCACACAACATTCTACACCTGCACACATACATACACACACACACACACACACACACACACACACACATACTTACACTAATAGAACGCTTTTCCCCCCCATGACAGTGGATTTACAGTCGTCCACATACCTAATTCCCCCACCCTCCACCCCACCATGTCCTCCATCATCCCATTTTCTTTCACCGAAACATGCCCTCTTCCTCCTTTTCTCGGCAGCTTGTTGTGTCAGAGTCCTCGCCCCTCCCAAATCTGGTCCATGTGTCAAATTTTGCCCTTGGCTGTTGGCTCTGACACACTGATCTGGCACACAGACCGTGTCCCACGGGCTGTACAATGACTACGGAGGGGACTTTAGTGTTTGTGTGTGCAGGTGCGGGCATGTATGTGTGTGTGTGTGTGTGTGTGTGTGTGTGTGTGTGTGTATCCTTGTTGTATGTTTGGGGCAACAAGGATTAGCGAAGAGCTGTGTCTTTGTGAATTGTTGGGTTCATGCCTTGGCCCTTCAGAGTTGACCTTTGCTGGTGTGAGATCAGATCCTGAGATTCGTCTCTTTTCTGAGCTCCTCGCGGTGTAGAGAGAAGTGCACATTGCGGCCAATAAAACCACCCAAGTACCAGTGATGCAGTACCCATGCATATGTTCACAGCTGGGTGAAGCGGCATAACCCAGACAAGATGTGAAGTCCCATATGGGAAATGAGGGGGCGGGGCAAAGGATTCTATCTCCACCTTGCACCCTATGAATGTACCCTCCTGTGTGAGCATTGCAATTGCAAAAAAAAAACAGTAGAAATATTATTAGGTAGATGCATATGTTAACACTAAGACAAAAACACGAGAGGGGAGGAAAAACTAATTGAAATCTCTGTTGCCGAGATTTTTTAAAACATTTTTAATGATAGTAATTTGTTGCTATGTCTACTTCTATTTAACAAGTAATGGCAAAGTGAAAGGTTGATTATAACAAAGGATAAGAAAAATACAAAAACTTTAAAAATGTGCAAAAAAATGTATAAAAACAAAGTGATCAGAAATTTACTTGACATAAGTATCCTTTGCAGATTTTTTTTTTTTGTGTTAATCACATCACTTCCCTACTCCAGATGTGTTTTTTTTTTCTTATATGGATTCACAGAGACAATCTGTAACCTTCCATTTGACCTGCACAGCACCTGGTTCCATTGACATACGCACAGTACATTACACTGGGAGCGAGTGAGAAGACTACTTGCATTTGACACAGGCTCTGCGCTGATTATCACTGGCAGTTGATGAAGGGAGCATGATGTCATCAGTGCGCATCAGCCTGTCCGGCACAGGAAACGTTAAGTCTTAGAGCCTGGACGGATACAGGTTGCACTGCAGAAAGCTTAAATTGACCAATCAAAGCCATCAGAAACACAGTGGTGCCTGGGGTGCAAATCAAATTCAGGCAGGCAACATCTCTGATGACATAATAGCTCTTGTCACTCGGCCGTCCAATCAGACATGCACCCTGACGGTGACATGGTGGCATCCATTATATCAACACAGGAAGTGCTTGTTTACCTTTTTTTTCTTCTTTTTTTTCTTTTTTTACTGTATAGTCACTTTGTTTATAAAATGATTGCTTGCTGTTGAGTGGTGAGAGGAGGAAGACTTATATGATCCTTCTGTCACACACACACACGCATTCTAAAGTCTGCAAACATTCTTGTTTGTGTATATTTATGTTTGTAAATACATATACACAGAAATGCTCCTGTACAAAATGGCTTTGTGGTACACCATCCTCAGCAAAAACAAAACAAACAAAAAAATCCACTTCTTTTGATAGTGTACTGTTTGTTTTTGGTTTTCCTATGAATTTACAGTATTAACTATACTGTGATTATGGATTTTCTTCACATGATTATTAAAGGAACACACAGAGCTGTGCTGAGTGGTGTTAAGGAAGAGCTAGACAAGGAGCAATAGTCTGAGAGAAGGTTCCTCAGCAGAGAGCTTTTTGGACCCTCACAACTCCACAGTACTGCAACTGCTCCAGCTCCATACTAATACTCACTAGAGCTGGCGAGATAGCTTCACCATGTGGTGATGACATGAGTATAAAGAGCGTAAAGATGTTTTTTGTTTTGTTTTGTTTTTTTGTTTTTTTTTACATTTTTTTTTATTTATCTAATTTATGGACCAGGTTTGAAGGTGTTGATAATTTGACTGCTTTTGATTCTGTCATGTTGAAGTGCTCCTTTATCATGGCTGGAGCCTACTTGAGTCTGAACTGCTGTAAAGACAAAACGTTTTGGTATAGTAATGACTTTATCTCTGCTTTCTATTTCTATAATGACATTTCCACGTGTACTTGCCATCACATCTCCATCCATGATAATACTGTATTGGTTTCTTTAGCGGCCCTCACATTTGTTTTGTTTGATGATTTTTAAAGAGAAACTTGTATTTCCTCTCGGTTTCTAGATGCAGCGCTGTAATGCATACATAGAAAATGTACAATATGAAAGTAGGTGGAATTTTTATCAGTGGTTGAAGACCTCCGTGGTCCATGCTTGCTATTTGTAATTTTACACAGAAGTTCTGTCGTTGGGTTTCGCATTAATTTCAAGTTTTTGAAGCTTGCTTTGATAGTGCCAGTGATGTGCAGATATACTTTGTTTGGTCTCTGACCTTTTCTACAGATGACTTCTCCTTCATTCTCATTAAGGGCTATCACAGTGCATCAGGCAGACAGTGGGGAGTGGAGCGTAGGACCACAGTGAACCAAGTCACTCACTAATGCTTTGTTTGTAAAATGGACATTACTTTTGTGTTTTAAGCATTTTAGGCAGCGTGTTAATGCAAAGATAAGGCGTGTACAGAGATGACCAACACTAAATAGTCTTTTTCCATGTTTTTCCTCTTTGAATGCCCCAACAGGAAATCAAATTCACAGTCTACGGCATCCCCCCGGTGACCTCAGTCCCTTGTTCCCCTGATTGTATTTGTTTCATTGTGTTAACCTTCGGCCAGAGTTGACTTCATGCATTATATAAACACTTAGAATAAAAAGACACTACATAGACGCAACAGCAAAGTATTGAGTTTCCCCCATAGTGTTTGAGCCACAGTCGATGGCCCACGAAACTTGAATTTTCCGTGGACAAAATAAACGTTAACGCTAAACTAGTATGGAGCAAGTGGAAGGCCAGCGGAGTCAGAGTCGCCTGTCATAGAGAGGTTCTTCCTGGCTCAGCATGCCAGTATTAACGTGCAATGGATGATGCCCCGGTGTGAATACCCAGGTATTTTAAGAGTTTTGCAGCGGTGTGATGTTTTACCATGTGTTCTGTACAACTCGCTGTAGTCGTTAGTGCAATCCGAGAAACGTCAAACACGTTTATTTTCCAGTCACCTAAATACTTACTTAGCACTACAAATCTACGGTACATGGTTAAGGGCTGACTGGCTGTTATTTTGGGTTCAGCGGTTTGGTATAGCCCTCTGATGCACAATGTGTTTCTGACACTTCTCTGCCTCATGTCGGGGGCCCCACATAAATCTTGATCCACTTTTCATTTATCTATGACATCCTAGGCTGCTTGTCCTTATGAGCACTGACCAGAGAAAAGACCAGGTTGGTCGCTTCTACTTTCCCTTTTATTGCCTTTTTAATTTATCTCCATGAAGGAACTGAGACTAAGTGATGAAGGCTGTTTTTGGACCAGGTGAGGCCTGTAGCAATATCTAGCATGCTCTGTGGCCATTAGCATGACTGGGGTTGAATGATGGACCCTCCTGTGGGCTAGTTGGTACCCTAAGATGGAATAGGTGGAATCATACTTACCTTAAAGAGGTCAACATGGAGTTAGTGTATATTCATTGCTTCAAGCTTAATTTTTTTTTCTGTAATTTTCACACTCTCCTTTGTATTAAAAGACACTTACCGAAACACTATTGTACTTAGGACCACTTGATATGTTTTTTTTTAAGTCTAATGAAACCTAATGGTCAGATGTGTAGTGGTGTATAAAATGCTGTTTTTTTTCTTCTTTACTTTGTATGTAAACCAAATGTAAATGATGTATTATACTGAGTGTGCCAACCCCACTCTCTGTAGAGCCAGGCTCTCTCTAAGTGCCAACGCTGTGGTCATCATCAGAGGACCGCCGCCCGAGATGGGTCCCCTTTTTAAACACATAGGAAACTAAACACACAAGATAGATGATTAAGTACACATAGAGACTTTATTCCGTATTTAAAATCGAAGATTTAAAAGATAATCTGCTGTTTGTTTTTTTCTTTTTTGTTTTTGTTTATTTTTCTTTTTTTTGAGAAACTACTTTTAATTGCATGTGCTGTGTAATTTGTGTCGGAAGTGGGGGCTCAGATGTATTCATTTATGCAGAGCCCTTGATGAAAGGGTTGAATCAGTTGGTTATTATTGGTTATTGATTTACATTACTCTTGCCATATTTTTTTTTAAATGTTTCATGTATTTGTTTCAACCACTGTTGCCTGATCCTCATTCAAACATGAACATGACTTATGATCATTGCCGCCTTCTAAGAGAGAAACATAATGACAAGGTATCTGTTTTAAATTGAAATAAATTTGTTCCTATACTTGCTGATAATGTGTGTGTCAGTTGTGATTCATGTTTGGCATCTTTTAGTTTTTTAGCCATCACATCAATCTCTATGATAGTGATCTGAGAAGTCTGGGTGTCACGGATAAAAAGTGAAGATGCATGCTAAAATTACAGCAAATACAAGTTTGTATTTGTTTATAATTCCATGGTGAAGAAATTACATATTGCAGATATGATCAATACAGGAATTTGGGTTGTTGGATAAACATTTATTGATCCCTTGCCAATGAAGTTTTCTGTTTTGCTCCGTTTTTTTATTTCTGAACTGCAGAAATATTGTGTCGTCCCAACAGGGCCGATGCCCCAAATCCTCAGATAAATGGCCACCTTGACCAATCCAAATCACCCCATTTTGTGTAGTTTATCAACTCGGGTTAGGGTCAAGCCGCGGGTGAACAATGTGGAGCATCCTAAATGAGACATGGGCCCGTGTCTTGGCTGTAAAACGACAAAGCAGTATGTCTCCATGATCCTGGGATTTTTTTTTGTTGTTGCACTGAATAACCTTTTTCTTCTTCTTTTTCCTGGGTTTCTCTGATGAAGACATTTTATGTCACCGCCCGATTGGGGGGGGGTATGTGTGTCATACACATCACTTGAACTTGTATGGCTCTAGCCACATCTCTTACCAGGTAACAGAATAATTATGAAAGTGTTACCTTTTTGTGATTTAAATGTGTTTTATTTGGTTTCTTTAAGGGACATTAATAAAAATGAAAAAGTGCAAAAGACAAAAAAAAAGACAAAGGTTTCGCACACTTTTTACACTGAACTACAGAGTTTGCAGATTTGGTGAAGGTAGTCCGTAATATCTCACACCGGAAATGAGTGTGTATTCTGCATGGTGTCGCGCGGGGCGCCCGTTCCTCGGCCCGCCGTGCAGCGCTTCCTCCCGGCCAGAGGAATGTCCGGGTCTCCGGTGTCAACATCCAGGATCTCTCCGGAGAGACGTAACACACCAAACAACCCGACGGCACTTCGATAACGCCTTATTTTGCTATCTCCGGGGACAGCGATTATAATGTCCTTTGTGTGTATGCGCAAAGATTGAGAGACGATTTTACTGCGGATGCATTTAGTCAACGACCGCTGTTACTTAAAACGATGACCGATTTCGGAGTGAAAACGGCACTTTCAGTCATTTAAAAAAAAACAAAAAACCTGGGGTTCGGTTGGTTAGTTAGCTTAGCAGCGACATAGCCTGTTTTATTTTGTTAAGTTAGTCCAAGGATCAACGGGTGAAAATCACAGTTGACATGATGTTTCCACAATCAAGACACTCGGTAAGTGGACTTGTCAAACATGACTGGAAATCGGAGAAGCTAAAATAAGTTAGCCGACGTTAGCCCTCTCCAGCTGATGCTAGCATTGCACAGCAAAGATGTGTTAACTGTACTAGCGTTAGCTTCCTAACAACCACCTCGCTTGCAACTTCACCCGAAAAGAAAAGTCACCTTTAACGGCGTAGCTAACTGTTATGTAGACAAAGCCTTTCTTTTAGTTGTTTTCACACTCCATCTAAGTTAGTAGCTGTTACCTGTTATGCTAGCCAATATCGATCATTTAGGACGGTGTCGTGGGTGCTCGTGTGGAAGCGCGTGTAACGCGCTGGCCTCAATCAGGTCCGCCGGGACCAGCAGTATTGCTGTTTCGTTAGTCTGCCAGGTAACTACCTACATTCGGCGTTTGTTCCTGGTCTAACACATCCCTGATCGGAGGCTGGAACAACAGGTGAATATAGGTAATGTACATGGCAGAGTAGAAAATCAGCTGTACTGGTGGTCTCGGCGAACCTGCTTGAGAGCCGCGGCGTTAACTCAGTGGTTCTGAAGTGACCGAGCTCGACTCTGGATCTCAGTGATCATTATTAGGGCCCGACCTAGGTGATAATGATATAAAGAAGTATTGAACAAATGGTCTGTCTACAGTACACCGTTCACATGGTATAAGTTTAACATATTCTCACCACTTTCCCCCATGACCCTTCTGAGACAGGATACTTATTGGTATTTACTGCGATGAGTAGTTAACAACAAATTTCATTTTGGCCCCAAATTGTTGTGTAACATTGAGACTATCTGTGTCGATTTGTGATTGTTGAGGCACAACACTCAGACTACATTTCACATATACTCATAGACTACATTGCAGTCTTGAATTCGTGCTGTCACTGGGCTTCAGATGCAGGGCTCTGACCTCTGTGTAACCAGCTGACTGGATCTTCTCCCTCAAGTCCCGTAATCCGACTGGGAACCACTTGCCCTTATGCCACTTGTTTAGAGAGTAATACGGTTAGGGGACCAGATTAAACATTGGATTACTGTGTTAGGCAGACGGCTTTGAGTGCTAGTCTGTTTCTTTACCCAACCTGGAGCCGTCCTCTAAATGCCTCTCACATATGGTCAGCATGGGTTCACTTTAATCTAGTGTTGAGTAAATACATTTCTCCAATTGCACACTTTTATTCCTGAAAGCCCTATGGATGCTTTTGCAGTGACGGTAAGATATTCTTTGTTGGTCAGGTCGTGACCATTGTGGAAGGAATCATTAGTTTTCAATGTTTTTCTGGTCCATTTTATCTACACATATTGCCTCCCTCTCCCTAACTAAAGCATACTGGTCATCACTCTCGCTCTCTCTCTCTCTCTTGCTCCGTCTCTCTCTCTCTCTCTCTCGCTCGCTCTCTCTCTGCCCCCCCTTCCCTTCACACACATGGGCATAACGCCCTATTTAGGCTAACCTACATCTTTGCTATCCTCTCAAAGGGTTAATCTCGGAGGTCAGGTTATCAAACAAACCAAAATACATACTCAGCCTCAAGTTGACTTGAGGCAGTAGGACAGAAAAATGCACCTCAGGCCTTTGATGGCTTTTTATCCTTTGTCAATAGTTTCGGGAAAGTAATGTTATATGTCGGGTCTCGCTAAACTATGGGTTAAAGCCTGACATGGGTCTGCTAAACCTGTGTCTAAGAGGTGGTTGCTGATTTTCTCAGTTTGTGCATGTATGTTAATTCTCAGTGATGGCCTTTATGATAGACATCCATGTTGTTCTGCTGTTTGTTTTTCAGGCATCCTCTCAAACCAGTCAGCCACTGAAGTTCACCACCTCAGATTCCTGTGACCGCATCAAGGACGAGTTCCAGTTCCTCCAAGCACAGTACCACAGGCACTAAATAAAGCACACACACACACACACACACACACACACACACACACACACACACACACACACACACACACATAATCAAAATGTTTTATTTAGATCCACCAGCTGGAATTAATATGCGATTAATCAATTGCCAAGCGTCAACAGGGCTTAATGATTCTCGGTGGTACAAGCAAAAAATGTTTCGGCCACTAGGTCTGGCTATTTATGACTGCAGAGACTTAAAAAATGTTTTGCCAGTCATTTAGCACTTTATCAGATGGGCCCTTGATACGTGCATCAGTAACATCAAGTTTGAGAACAGGTTCATTGCTGGTAAATTCCAGCACAGGGCACAGCACAGCACACACTCACTCAGTCACTCACACAAAAAGTAAAGGTGGCCCCAAGTGTTTATCGTATTCTCTTTGTGTTTTCTGTCTCATCAGTTTGAAGTTGGAATGTGATAAACTTGCCAGTGAGAAGTCGGAGATGCAGCGGCATTACATTATGGTGAGTTGCATAATCTCTCCAAAGCAAGACTCTTCTTCATTCCCATCTGTTTTTTAGTAAATACCAGAATAAAGGTATATAGTGGTATTGGCCCCTGTTCTCTCTAATAATAGTAATAATAATAAATTAAACTTATAGAGCACTTTTCTTACACTCAAAGTCACTTTACAATAAACAGCGGTGAAACAAGACAACAGATAAACATAACACAGACGCACAGGGGTGGATGGGAAGGGAGGCTACGAGAGGGAGAAGTGGCAGCCACACACAACGCCAGCAGTACTCTCAGACAGATACAAAAGGGGAAGAAAAACAAACATGAATCACATAAATCTCTGTCACTGTGGTGGTTTTGCTGACAGTTTAGTTTCTTATTTTGGACCAAGCACAGGCTTGCAGCAATGGCATTGATTTTATTTGGATATTTCAAAATAATGAGACTGCAGATTTTGAAAATCATACATAGACATGTGTTTTTCAACTGGGTATGTGCGAGAAAGGAGTAAGGATTGTGTCTTGACAAATGCCTTGCTTTGTTTTGTATGCATGTCTTTGTGTGTGTGCATATTCCAAGTGCACTTTAGTATGGCTTTGGCATATTGTGACTTCTCTCTCTGTTTACTGTAGTACTATGAGATGTCCTATGGGCTGAACATTGAAATGCATAAACAGGTAAACAATGATTTCTATCTCTTCTGTAATAAAATTAACCTGGTCTTTTTAAGTATAACATCCTCGCTCTACTATGGAACTGTATTTGTGCCAGAAGGAAAAGCAGTTGACACAATTGAACATTTTAAAATGCGTTGCACACGTGATTGTTTTCCATCATGTGTATACAGTAACAATGCCTCAAGTTGTATAAAAGCAAAACACACATGTCAGTGTTTTAGTTTGAAGTTTCACACACATTCATTTACAAATACGCCAATATTGCTTTTCCTAAATGAGGCGTGGTTTTGTGCCATTTTTGAAATCCAATCCAAACCTTTCAATGAAATCTGTAGCTTCAGCATTTCATTCAGATGGCATTATAAAAGTGACATAATTGAATGTAAAGCATGTCAATGTATGTCTCCCAGGGTTTCCAAGCCAAGCACAAAATCTCACAAAAGACTGCGATTATAGTGCCACAATGTGATCAGTCATTCAACAATTTTCAGTAATGGTGTCTTGACCGAACTAACACATTTTTAACAGAAAAAAGTGTCAAGTAATATTTTTAAACAGCATTTTATAGATTGTTTTAGCTTATTTAGGTGCCAGATGAGTGCACGTTTTCCACAAAAAAAAAAAAACCAACAAAAAAACCCAATATTTTTGCAGCCATAAAGTTGATATAATCATAAGGAAGTATTACATGGTTTTCGGTGATGAACAACTTATCTGACACATTGACACCTATCTGACACCAGTGGTGCACCCAATTATGTTGAAACAAATGTAAGAATTATTTCTAAATAGTGTTTTGCCCTGCGCAGACTGTCTGTTCGTCTGAACCAATTTTCCATCTATTTTACAGGCTGAAATAGTGAAGAGATTGAATGGGATCTGTGCTCAGGTGCTACCCTACCTGTCACAGGAGGTAATGACACTGTCATCTTCATGAATAAATCCAACCCAGTGGTTCTCGACTCTGGTCTTTGGGACCTCCAGTAATGGAAAACAAACAGCACTCACATTCAGAGGAGCAGAGTTCAGAACCAGTGTTTCAAACTTAACACCTCTTAACCCACACAAACACATTGTTACTTCTCCGAAAAACGTTGAAAACATTAGAAGCTCACTTGGTATAAAGTCAGACCCCACGTCCCTAGTGAACTACATGTAGACCATACAGAAATTTTCACTGAGTTCTTGACAACTTAGTGTTTTTCCTCTTTAAATACTTAGAGTCGCATATAAATCTAAATTTCCAACATTGATCCCGTTGAATTATTTTTTTCACCTGTGCCATATTTTGCAGCCACCAAGGACTCTGCAAATTGTGTTGGTAAACCATTGGAAGTTAGCCTCAGTAGTGTGTGTCTGACTGTGTGGTGTGTTTACTCCAGCATCAGCAGCAGGTCATGGGTGCCATAGAGAGAGCCAAGCAAGTCACACCGCCTGAGATGAACTCCATCATACGGGTACATGGCATACTTTGTATCTGTGACTGTCCCTGATGTCTCCTGGTGTCTCAAAATAAAGAAATTATTAGTGAGAAAGAGAGAAAATGTCACACAGAAAGTAAATTTGTGCATGCTTGTATTACATTATGTATCAGAAATGAAGTCATTTATTTGTATAGACCAAATTCACAAGGTAGTCCCAAAGGACTTTACAATCAGTACAATATTCAGCTGTATACAACATATGATACCCTCTATCCTTGGACCCAAAACCAGAATGAGGAAAAACTCCACAAGAAAAACACCTTATTACCTTAGATGAATATTTTTTTTTAGTTATAAAAGCACAAGTAGGTCAAGACATTTGCTTTTGTGTGCTTTTTGTTGTTCAAAAATTGGTTCGGTAGTCCTTGTGTTTCTATCATAAGCAAGTGGTATTTATGCAAGAGCACACTTTGTGTGCATAGCTACTTATTGCATGAGCCACGTTAATCCTGCATTACATGTGGACTTCCATTCACAGTTAACAAGTCAATCACAGCATGCACAGTATACACACTCAGTACTGTCCCATGTATATTATATTATATTATTTATTTTTTATTTTTTTGTTTTTACAGCAACAGCTTCAGGTGCACCAGCTGTCCCAGCTCCAGGGTCTGGCCCTGCCCATGACTCCACTGCCCCTGGGTCTCACTCCCCCCACTCTGCCTGCAGTCTCCTCCAGCTCAGGCCTCCTCTCCCTGTCTTCCATCCTGGCCAACCATTCCCATGCCCAGGCCCAGCTGGCTAAAGAGGACAAGGCCCGGGACGCCTCAGAGAGGGAGCAGAGAGGGGAGGAGGATGGGGACAAGTCGGACTAGTCCCAATGCAGAAAGGGAGAGATGGGGTGAGAACGAGAGGAGGAGAGGTGGGGATAGATATTTGTCTAACTGTAAACTGAGACGGGTGCATGTCTGGCTTGCTCTCTGTGAAGGGGTGGAAGTCGGGGATGGAGAGGAGTAGTGATAGGGATGACATCAAGTTGCACTGGTAGACAAGAGCACAGAGTTTAACTTTTTCATGGTGGGGGGAGGGGTGTTGGAAATGGTTTGGAGAATGAATAAATGACAGAACAGAAGCAAGTGAGAGTAGGGGTTGATTATTGATATTAATTAGCGATAATAGACTCAGTTCAGGCTTGTAGACTTAAAGTAGATGCTTTTTAGTGTAAGCCAGTTTGTAAGGCTCAACCAAGATTAAACCATGAGTTTTCACTCGGGAGTTTGGAGCCAGAGTGAAGGTTGAATACATGAATTTGAACAACAACCTCTCATGCATGGTTGCTCTCACAGAATTACTCCCCCCCCCCCCAGACTGCTACGCTCCGATTGTTTTGTAATTTAATTTGCAGTTTATCAATCAATTGTCAAAATCAAATCTATTTTACGTAACTTTCTTTCGTGTGTGCGTGTGTGTGTGTGTGTGTGTGTGTGTGTGTGTGTGTGTGTGTGTGTGTGTGTGTGAGTGAGCGATGTCTGGCCTCTTTTCTGTCCCGACGTTTGCAGTCATTCACAATGAGGAGTGTGGACCTGAGTAACATTCTTTCCCCTCGCTTACTACCTTTTCCGCCATTGCTACCAGGTAGCTTTGTCAACGTTTTTCTTCAGCCTCTCACTCAAACATTGACTTGAGCTCATTGTTTCCGATGCATTTCTGCAAAAGGAGCCAAAATATTTCAACTTTTTCCAATTTAAGTGGGACCTTTCTCTCCAAAATCATACTCATCAGATGCATTTAGAGCTCAGTGGTCCAGTGTGTGTTCGTATCGCAGACCACTGGACTCTTCAGTTGAGCTATGTACCTCCATCCCAATTGAATGGGATTTTTTATCTTAATTTTTTTTCCATTAGAGGAGTATACTAGATAAAAATACAGTCATGTACCTTGGCAGGAGCATCATTTGCGTTTAATGGACCTTCGCTTGATGGGATGGGTAGTCTGCTTGTTCAAATTTGATGACATTTAAGTTTTTGAGACTGACTTTTTTGGCATTTGATTTTCTTTTTTAATTTAGATTTTTTTTATTTGTTCAT
>NC_079226.1:29760198-29863281 GCF_029633865.1 Lampris incognitus
AACTTTTTAATCAAAGTACACTGTTCTTCTGAACAATGTCCGGAACGACCCATTTTACTCAGATTTTCAGAGAGAAATGCACCAGAACCAGCATGTACAACATTTGCTGTCTTTGTCTTTAAATAAGGGCCCCCCGTTTGACACCTGTTTTTTCACAGCTGAATGACCTCTCGGATTGAACTCCACACTGCTATTACTTTGAACACGCCCCTTTTCAATTAACTATTCAGTTACACAGAATCAGCAGCATGTATGTCATGACTGTTGGGTCTGTTGGTTTTCTATTACTCTACTACACCTACTAGTAAGTTATTTGCCATGTAGAAATATAATTTCTACCAAAAACAGTGATTGATCTGCTCAGTGATGTTGGACTATTATTTTGAAAACAACTGTACAAAAGAATGTCCCACGACAAGGCAAGTGTGCGATCCCCGTCAGTTCAAGCGCTCTGATGCAAATCAGTCCCTGCTCGCGAGAGGCACAGACACGGGCACTAACTTTGCACGCACTGTTCACGTGCACTGTCCCGTTAGTGATTCGGTTCACTACGCATATATGTAACCCAGTTCGTATGCGTGGAAAAGAACAAAAACGTAGCTCCGGAAAAAAACAAGAGTTGTGCACAACTACTACTAAAAAAATGTTCGAAAGACTACCGTAATGCTTGGAAATCAGTGCATTACGCACACCGAGTGGGGAAGGAGGGAAGGCGCGTATCAGCTCCTGTCATGTGGGGAAACCGTGACTCCTGCAGCGCTGTCATTGCTGGCCGTCACTGCGTAGAACCACCACAGCGAGCAAGTCCAGGTGCAGCAGCTACGTGAGCTAGCAATGAAAGTGCTCTTCCAATTTTGACACACGGGTTGTATTACCGTCCGATAATCAAGTTTCAAATCGTCTTTTTGGTAATGAGAAACACACGCCGGGTAAACGCGGAAGTCTCTCTTCTCCCTTGACCACGCCTCCTTTTTTCATGACCCCTGAGAAGCGTGGGAAATGTAGTCTTTCTACTTGAATAGCATTAATACCTTAATCAAAAGTGTTTATGATCTTTCATTAACAAATTAACAGATGAATATCAACCTTAATATTTAACACAGAGAAATGCAGTTTAGGCTTTATTACGCGTGTGTGTGTGTTGAGATTTAAATGGTTTTAAACTCTCCCACTCGCCCGTGAGTCATCATAGAAATTGCATATGTCCTCTGACCAGAACTGGGAGTCTGATGCACGCTGTTTGATAAAGGAGTTTGATGGACACACTGACACAGCAGCCTCCCTTCATCACCACCCCCCGGCTTGATGAAGTCATTTATGTGGTATGAAGTTGGAGCAGACAGAGATGCATGTTAGCCTTTGGAGGAGTGAGGTCTCTTTTTTTCTGTTTTTTTTTTTACCGCAGTGGAGCGATTGCAAAATTAAATGGAAAGTCATCTATTATACGCAATTGCCTTGGAATCAGTCACGCTAGGCCGAGGAAGTCACCCACTACATATAAATCATGCTGGGTTTAAAGGACAGTAAAACGATTTTATTCGATTCCTTTTTTCTTAACAGATCGTAGCGCGATTGTCTTGACAAATAATTAGACAACCTAGTTATTGCTTTTTTTGTGTGGCTTCTTTAAACGCTCGGTTTGGATGACGTAACAGTCCTTTCTTTTGGCGCTGAGGAATCCCTCAACTCCCCTGCAACAGGTTCAGACAGGAACTTGGTGTCTGCCTTATGTACTACAACAAGAAAAACAACAGTGACGAACTATTTGTTAAAAAAAATAAAAATCAACTGCTGATTCACCGCAATTGCCATTACCTCCCTCTCACAGCACACTTGGACTTTTTCATTTTGGTAAACCTGAGCACCGGAAACAACTTACTGGTAAATGTGTGTGGAACTTGGATGGAAGAAAAGCTGTTCCGGTATGTGCATCGTCCCACTGACCCCCCCCCCCCCACACACACACACACGCACTCACGGGGTTAGAGTCGCGCGCGGCTGAATGAATGTATCTATCTGCGTTCCATTCGTCACGCCTTCTCCATGAAATTGATTTTCACGCGAGGTTTCACAAACACTGGAGGCACGAGACGAGAATGGGACATATCCGATTGGTGAGACAGGAAATCCCGGGAGCAGAAGGCTCCGATACGCGTTATTATTTTTTCCCACCTGGATTCCGGGAAGACCCGCCCCTACTCTATCTCTGATTTAACTCTATCCCTAACCCAACCCTAACCTTAACCAACCTAATCAACGGAGGCAACGAGTACTAGCCAATCAGAGGCAGAGTTCCCGGAATGCGGGTTGAAAAAAAAAACAAGGCCTCCGATACCGCTGGCCCAGTCGGCGAGCTCACGCAGGTCGACGTGAAGAAGAAAACCCGTTTCTATCAAATCTCAGAAATACAAACGATACTGTAACGTTCATGGATAAGTAGACACGTTGGTCCTTGACTAACGGGTCGACTGGTTAACGTTGTCGCTTGCGAAGTGGGAGACACGGGTTCGCGTCCCGGCTGTGGCGGTTCCCGGACTGCCCCCCCCCCCGAATTCGCAACAATACTGCGGCGTTCAAATGTACGTGTCAGAGTAACCACATGTACTACAGATGCACGTCTTTATCAAACAAGGTACACGAAAAGACACAAGCAGCAAAACAAAAACATGTAGACTTTGTGACTTTGTGCTGGTGTGAAAACCACTGTTCCATGTCTCATTACTGTTCAGAGATCTGTCCTGAATGAGAACATTCACAGACATGTCTCATTACTGCTGTAACCGGCGGGTAAGTAAGTTCATTGCCATCAGAGGCCTTTCCTGTATCTCTCGTTCTCTCGCTGTAGCAATCTCACCCCCATCGGAGCAGCCTTCAACCAGCCATGAAGACGAGACACCACCGGCACCGCGTGCACAAGCCCAAAGCTCCATGTAACACTTCAGCAAAGTTGTAATACATTCTTTAAAAAATGCACAGTTTATTAGACACAGTAGCAATACACAAAATAAAATTGTTAGTACAATACAAAACTGTGGTTCTATTCAACATTTGGAGCAGTCCATGTGTGTCTCTTTGTAGACAATAAAATGCAGTTAAAACGGCTTAAGTGACAGATATGATCTATTTCCAGTGTAGACACTGTTCTCCTTTAATATCACGAGGCAGTCTTATCGCGCCCACCGCACCGGAGACGGGCAACCAAATGGCGGCCTCCCCGATCACAGGGCCGCTTCGCCCGGGGTCAGAGAGGGAGTCTCCAGTTGCCTGTCTCGGTTAACTTCCACAACAGCTCGTCCTCCACAATTACAAAAGTAAAACTGCTCTGAAAACAATTTGTCTGCAAACATTAAATGGGATTAAGAAAAATAATTGCAACTTTCGATTAAAAAAAAATCTGCACATGAAAGACTACAATAATACGCTTACATACATAGTGCACACAAAAAAAAATTGCATTTCTACCTAATATATTTTGTAACACACACACACACACGCGAAAATCTGCTGCAGAGCATTAGTTCCCCGTAGTCGCAGATATCTGTGGTGAAATTTGATGGCTGTGTTGTAGCACCGCCGGGAAGTCATCTTCAGGAGGAAGGTGTAGTCAGCATCATGAATCCCAAGATAGTGGTTCTTGTGAGAAGGTTTTGATTTAGTAATTTGTTTATAAAAAAAAAAATCTAGATCCTTTGGTAAAAGCAGTTAAACATGTTGGCCCAGGTTAGTTACAGTGGGTGTTTTAGCGTCTATAGTTGGTGCACGTGCCATCGAGTTACTGCTCATGCGCTCATACAGGTCCGGAGTAGTTGTAGTGGTTCCTGCGTTGGGAGTCGGGGGGCTGCGGGCTCGGTTTGCGTTCCAGTTGTTCGTTCTCGGCAGTGTCTGGCCGCGTACACTGAGGGGGTCGCTGCTTGAAGAAGTCTGAGACGTAACGGACCTGATGGCAGAGAAACAGAGTCAACAACTTTGAAAATCGGTCTCTCTCTCTCTCACACACACACACACACACACACACACACACACACACACACACACACACACACACACACACACACACACACACACACACACACACACACACACACAACTATACTCACAGTAAGCACGGCGATGAGGGCTCCTTGCAGTAGGCCCACCAGCACATCACTCCAGTGGTGTTTGTAATCAGATACTCGCGTGTATCCCACGTACACAGCAAATGCCAACAGGAAGAACTGAATGGTGGGTCTGACCAGACGTGTCCACTTCCCCTGCATGCGGGCCTGTACGTACAACTGCACACATGCATAGACGTATTTTTGTTATCTTAAACACAAATGGGGTGACGTCAGATCCTGTATACCGCTGTAAAATCAAGCCACAAGGAACATGGAATTCGAGAAAAGACGATTTAAGTGGAAGAGTCCTCGTTGGGAGGTTAGGGGCGGCGTAGTTATACTACTGCCGATACATGCTAAACAGTTGTGTCTTTGCAACTTCCATAAAGTATACTTTGTTGTTTGTTTCTGGACCATCAGGCCTCACCTTTGTATTGTTTTACATTTTTGTTGTAGATTTTGTAGTTTTTCCTTACATGTGCCGAGGTACTTTTGAATTGTGCGTGCAACTTTTGAGAAGGTCAAGGATAAGTGAGAAGGAAAGGAGGGAGGTCGCATATTTTTATTTACTTGGATCAACCCTAGCACCTCTCTTTCCATAGTCGTGCCCTTATTACGACTCATTTGTATATGTGTGTGTGTGTGTGTGTGTGTGTGTGTGTGTGTGTGTGTGTGTGTGTGTGTGTGTGTGTGTGTGTATTTGATATATGGATACTTCCACAACAGCGAAACTCACCGATAGAAAGATCATGCAGTACATCCCAAAGGACGAGTGGCCGGAGTAGAAGGATAATCTGTGGATGGACAGGGAAATATAAAACGATATTTGACCACAATATAATAAATAGTTCACTCGGTATTGTACAATTTTTTTTTAAAAAAATGAAGTGATAATGAGACAGGAAGTATCATGGACACAGAAAGAGAGACGGCACACCTGGACTCTGTAACGTTGCGCGGGTTGCCCGTGCAGTTGATCTGTAGCATGTACCCATTGCAAACAGTCGGAGCGCACACGGACAGGAAGTTCGGACGGGGCCGGCCGATGGTGAACTTGGCCAGGTCGGTCAGAGACTGGCTGACAGCGGCTCCAAACATGAAGGTGCCCACGACCTTGTAGAGCGCCGAGAGATACTGGTTGAACTGGGAGTTGGAGTGGAGACGCTTGGTGTGCACCAGGTAGGCCTCCCCTGACGTGATCTGTGGAATAGACCAGTGGGAAAATGAGAATTCACATCCGGAAATGCTGCATGTCCAGTTTGGTCCACTCTATTCATTCTTTAATAATCAAATACAGCTGGATTACTGAATATGTTTCTAATTTATAAGCAGGTGTAGTGGAGGGGAGATGCACCTTAACTCAGTTTACCCACCTTTTCCCAAATTAGCCTCATCTTTAATGTGCCAGCTAATGGTATACCCACATCTAGGTAGGTGGTAAAGACTGACTATACAACTTACATGGAGATTTTTCAAGGAAATCAATTTATTGATTGTTTACCACCATAGTAATTTATGTCGGGTCATGGTTACCCCGGCTTTCTAGCCACCATCACTTCAATGTCTACAAACTAAATGCATTTAAACCACGAATTCTTACTACAAATATCTTTAAAGCAATCCCTTTTTAGTTTTTATTTTGTCCCAGAAATTATTTCCTTTGAGTATGTAGGGCTGGGCAATAATTCAATATTATCATTTACAGTCTTTCAGCGGTATTGTATCGGGATGAAATCCGGATGTGGTCATATCGTGATACACAATTTTGTTGTCCAAGTTAATCATAACGAGAATCTATTAGCAAAAATTTCTCACAAAATGAGGTCTGAAATATTTTGAGAGTATAATTTGAAAACTGGTGTTGGTTTGATATTACACTTTACATTAGCAAACAGTTCAATGTGAGTTAGCTTCATTAACACAGTGTTTTTACATACAAGCATATATATATATATATATATATATATATATATATATATATATATATATATATATATACATTTAGGAGAACTACCGAATATAGCAGAGCAATATTTCCCCAAAAAGTTGTCTTTTTTCCCCCCTCTGAATCAGACTGAGTAGAGATGCTGTAACCACAACAGAAGAAATAAACAGGATCCATCGGGCGTTGGTACGTACGATCAGCACGGAGCAGGTGATGGTGACGGCGGCCATGGCTCCATGGGAGATGGTGTCTCTCCTGTAAGGGTAGCTGATGCTCTTGTCGTCACAGTAGATCCCTCTCTGGTAGGGTCTGAACATCAACGTTGAGATGGCCGACGGCAGGGCAGCTAGCGGGGTGGAAGCAGAGTGTTAGATGATCTGTGCTTTGACCTGTGGAATGAAAACTAACGCCGCTGGTTGGACAAAATGACGAATGAGTTGTTTCAGTGGTGTGATGCTCCAAACTAAGATTGAGACACCTTTTTTTGGGGGGGGGTATTTTCCCCCTTCCCCCCCAACTGTACCCGTCCAACTGCCCCACTCTTCCGAGCCATCCCGGTCACTGCCCCACTGCCTCTGCCAATCTGGGGAGGGTTGCAGACTATCACATGCCTCCTATGATACATGTGGAGTGACCAGCCACTTCTCTTCACCTGACAGTGAGGAGTTTCTCCAGGGGGGACATAGCGCATGGGAGGATCACACTATTCTCCCCAGTTCCCCCTCTCCCCTGAACAGGCACCCCAACTGACCAGAGGAGGCGCTAGTGCAGCGACCAGGACACATACCCACATCTGGCTTCCCACCCACAGACACGGCCAAATGTGTCTGTAGGGACGCCTGACCAATCCGGAGGTAACACAGGGATTCGGGCCGGCAATCCCTATGTTGGTAGGCAACGGAATAGACCGCTACGCTAATTGAGGCACATTGTATGGCAGAGAGTTACAGATTGAATGGTGGATGAGAAACCTGTTCAGGTAATATAACAACATCACAGCACCTTTTGAAATAAAAAATATATAGTGGATCAACAGTAGAAACAGCAGTAATGGAACATCTTGTAATAGTAGTAATGGTAGTTGCCATAGCAGCAATAGTAGTAAAAGTAGTAATAGCAGTAGTTGCAGTAGCAGTATTAAATTGTGGGAGTGGTAGTAGTGGTAGTAGTAGCAGTGGTAGCAGACGTAGTATTGGTGTTAGTAGTAGTAAGAGAGTGAGGTATTTTTGGAGGTCCACCATGAGAGCAGAGTGTGAGTTCAGGGTAGACCCATCAGCACCTCGCTGTTCCACAACACCACTACGTGGGGACAGATTCATCTACCAGCTGTGGGACGGCTTGTTGTGTACCGCACAATACATTCCGACATGCTCGTCATCACTTCGGCGCGGTAACGAGAGCTTGACCTGAGCCGACCGCGTTCCCCCGCTCTCCCTCCCTGCGGCTCGACCTCCCGTCACCATGGAAACACTCCTGGACAGAACTGCCCTGACCTTTGACTTGGGAGCACCGTGTCAAGGGCCTGGGAGCCGAAAACTGAACTAGGACACATAACTTGCATACCTACAAAAGATGTGTACAGCCCGCCCCACACACACACACACACACACACACACACACACACACACACACACACACATAGCATGTGTACAAAATGGGCCTAGATTTAATTTTCTTAACTCTTATGCACACACAGCCTGAGAATAATGTAATTATCGTATCACGAGAATTTCACTCAAATTGTTCTCTCACGGAAGAGCCCTGGAAAGAAGGTCTTGTTCTTTCACCCCCCAACCCTTCCATTTTTCTTTCACATAGTTGTGCGTGCACACACACACACACACACACACACACACACACACACACACACACACACGCACACACACACACACACACACACACACACACACACACACACACACAGAGCGCATGAGAGAGAGAGAGAGACAGGTGGCGAGAGAGTGTGCAACAGAGAGAGAAGGATGGAGACTGAGAGACAGAGACAGACGAGACAGAAAGGCAGAGGAAGAGAGGTGGAACAACAGAAAGACAGAGGGCAGGGAGGGGAAATTTTCGTTCGACTGTGACTCAAACAACATGGACAAAGACCTTAAAGTCTGTTTGTCACGGCGGCACCAGAAGGAACGTAAAGCTGTCTCTTAAATCTGCGCAGGACAATGGCCAAATCTGCCAGGCTGGTGTCAGGAACTTTCTACACTGAAACCTTTAAATAGTTTTCCTGTTTACAAGAACTCGGCACCGAACGCGCGAAGGTAATAAGAGTGAGGAATGGGGGTTTTGTTTTTGCAAGTGTGAACCGCGTATTTACTCGGTAACGCCATGGAGAGGCTCTCGACTAACAGATTGCTTCCTTGGCGGGACCGTGTGACGGTTGCTCTGACATGCAGGGCTTGGTCAAACCACACACAAACGCAGAAAAGGTAAACATGTCCCAGACGGGTCATTTTGGAATGGTAGCTCCTATATGATGTCACTAACACAACACGCACATGTATGTGAGACCACCGCATGTCAGTGCTAAGAGTGTGTCTCCATGTATGGTTCTGCATATCAGAGCCCGTATGTGTGTGTGTGGTGTGTGTGTGTCTATCAGTATGAGGTGCCCATTAAGTCTGAGGTCATGCAGACCGAGACCTCTCCAATCAGGTGTTGCCATTTAAACTGATCGCTCCCTTTCCTCTGGTGTCACTCCTCCCAGCCGACTCCGTTGGGAGGAAAGGCAGAAGTCCCACTCATCTGCAAGCCTCCGAATCACACGGGAGGCCTGGTTTACCGGGAGGCAGCGGATCGAATAAAACCATACAATGTGATCTAAGCAAGTGGAATGGTTTGTGTGCATATATGCACGGCCAGTCTCGTCGGGCGGCCGTGCCTCCAGCAGGCCGTGCAGGCTCTGTGCCCCTCTTTGAAGTGTGGGCTAACAAGTGTTTATTTGGCAGGGTGCAAGGATAACATTTAGATAAGAGAGCGGTTGTTTGACAGAGGTCCCTCGTGGCAACACCGTGGGAGGCTGAGGATGTTGGCGGAATAGAGTGAAGCCATGGTGCTCAACAACAACATCAACAACACACATGCGCGCGCACACACACACGCACGCACGCACGCACACATGCACACACACACATTAATAACAGGATCTGCAAGGAAGTCGATTTCCCTTTATATCTAACATGCTCCAGTGGAGCGGACCCCATAGAGAACTTCTATTATCTTAGTTGGGCCGACCGCTTTTATCTGCTTTATTATTCCAGAAGGCCCGTCATGTTTATATGGGCCGGTGTTATTGGGCCGGCCTCCCACTTCCAAAGCTGAGCCAGGAAAGTGGGAGGAAAAGAGGAGAGGGACAATGGGAAAGTTCTTGAGGGGAAAAAGAAAAGAAATACACATTTCATTCGAAACTTCCTCATTTTATAGATGGCTGAACTAAACTAAGGTTCGCTCATGACAGACCCCCAAATTGACAAAACAATTAACCGACGGACCGCCATTTGATGCGACTTGAAGGTCTTTGGTGTAACTTGGGATTTAGGGTTGACTCGTCCAACGATCACCACGGTAAACAATCACAGTTGCAGCTATTAAGTAATTAACCACAGAAGAAGAGTTTGGCTGCATTCTGTCTTTGATAAGCAAACGTGCCGAGACAGAGTTTCTGCTGAAGGGGTTTTTGTCTTTAGTAACAATACGAACAGAACGACCGGAGAGGAGATAACGGAAGAAGGGAAAGTATTGTTTTACACTTTCATTATCTTTTCTGGCAAGACAGTGCCCGATTCCAGTTTGGGAAAATAAACATCATGGAATTCGGGATCAGAGACAAGTAAAGTTTCCCTGTGACCTCTGACCCCGCAGGAAGCGTAAGTGTTCCTGTTATTCAGCTCTCAAGATAGGACGCCATTGCCAAGACACACATCGTCACCGTCTCGCTATAACCAACATCGGAGGGCTACAGATGAAACTATAGAGAGCCATTTTCCCTCTGACCACGCCTCACGAATGACATCGGATTCAAATAGATGACGATGAAATCTATAAGTTTGACACCGATTAGCAGCGTATCCTGTTTGGCTGGATAGTTTAGTTCGCTAATAATGAATTCACAGCCTGTGCTTCAAATCACCTTAGTTTTCTGCAGCCCAAGGTTTTGTTTCAGTGGTGAAGCAGTGGTGTTGTACAAACACAAAAATGCTCTTTTGCTAAACTCGAGATGCTATTTTTTTCCCTCCCAGTAAATGGCATTTCAATAACTTTTGGCTGCTAAACACTCTCGTATGACTGCAAGTTGTACGTAGTATTTTAGTGTGGTTATTAATTTGGTGTTCGTCGTGCTGCTGACAGACCCACGGTTTTGTCTCATTGTGGCCAGCGGGAAGTAATGTCAGCTGAGTCTAATGTCAGTTAAAAGTTAAAAAGACATAATAACATGTACCTCTTATCTATGTAATACATCATATATGCAAATAATGTGGCCAACAATTCTCACTCTCTCTCTCTGTATGTCTCTCTCTCTCGCATGTTGTCTCTCTCTCTCTCTCTCTCTCTCACACTCTGTATGTCTCTCTCTCACACTCTGTATGTCTTTCTTTTACACTCTATAGGTCTCTCTCTCTCGCACTCTGCACATCTCTCACACCCTCTCTCTCACTCTGTATGTCTCGCTCTCTCGCACTCTGTCTCTCTCTCGCATGCTGTCTCTCTCTCTCTCTCACACTCTGTATGTCTGTCTCTCTCACACTCTGCATGTCTCTCTCTCACACTCTGTATCTCTCTCGCACGCTGCATCTCTCTCCCACACTTTGTCTCTCTCTCTCTCACTCTGCATGTCTCTCTTGCACCGTCTCTCTCACACTCTGTATGTCTCTCTCGCACACTTTGTCTCTCTCTCTCGCACTCTGCTCGTCTCTCTCGCACTCTGTATGTCTCTCTCGCACACTTTGTCTCTCTCTCTCGCACTCTGCTCGTCTCTCTCGCACTCTTCATATGTATCTCTCTCTCTCTCTCTCTCTCTTAAACACTGTATGTCTCTCTCAGAGCCATAGAGATGTTTGCTCTCTCTCGCTCTCTCTCTCTTGCTTGCTCTCTCTCTCTCTCTCTCTCTCCTGGTTATTTTCACACAGGAATGTCAGGGAGCAGAAGTCAACATTTGCCGCTTTACACTGACGCATACTTGGCAGAAACTGATACAGAAACCGTGTGTGTGCGCGCACATTTGTCAGTAAAACAGTTGGGGGGGAGCATCTCAAACATGTCAGCAAAATGTTAAAATGGCACATAAATAACACTGTAACGGAACAAACACCATCAGCTGATGTCAGTCATTCTCTACATCTCCATCCGGACCCGGGCCAGCTCTGTTGCAAAACTACAGATTTGCTGAGGCACTTCTGTAATGGCTCTAAAATAAATCATAATCCTACAATAAGTCTTGCGAGAATGAGGAGGAATGGCGAGGCAGGAAATACACTTGTCAGCCCCGGTCTCTGGATTCCCATAAGAAGTGTCAGCCAAACACCCGTTTTGTGTTATCGCTTGACCCCCTAATGATGTTAGCAGCTTTTTCTTTTTAAATACATTTTGCAACATCGCCAACAGTGTAAAATGCTCAGAATTAAAAAAAGAAAGAAAAGAAAATAGACCTAAATAAAGATTTGTAATTGTAAAGAATAATGTAAGGAAGAATGAATTGATGTAACTTGTGTTATCTGTATAGGCTATATTTTAGTTTATAAATTTGTATGACATTGCACATTACTTCCACTTACTTTGTATTTTTCAGAGTGAGTTGTCAATGTTCACAAATAATTTTTTTTCAGCCCTTAAGATTTACTTAAGAATTGATGCTTTCTACCATGGGTGTATTAAGGGCAATAGCTACCGTATTTCCCCGGACTATAAGTCGCGGTTTCTTTACTTGTCTGGCTGGTCCTGCCACTTATATTCCAATGCGATTTATACAATGGCATTTTGTCGGACGAACACACTGCATTACAAATTAGGCCACTAGATGGCACTAATTAATCTTGTGACTTGAAAATACTGTACCGTAGTGTCCAAAGGAATTGAATCAAGTGCAACTGGACTTGGTTATATATCCGTGAAGACGTTTCGCCTCTCATCCATCGGAACACAAAAGAGCCATTGACATCAATAGCTCTGATAACGACTCCAAAGAGACTAAATATCTGAGTTTCATCACCAGCCAGTCAGACTAGCTTGGTCTAATCAGAAAGGCACGAGCTGATGAAGCCTCTTGGATGAGAGGCGAAACGTCTTCACGGATATATAACCAAGTCCAGTTGCACTTGATTCAATTCCTTTGGATAACCATGACCTGGATGAATGAGAACATTCACATACATGTACCGTAGTGATGCGCGTGTCGGGCGGGTTCGGGTAGGCTTACTAGAAAATATCACGGGTCCGGGTGGGCGGGTCAAAAAGTGACAAAGCAGCATTAGGCTAGGTTGTGCATTAGTCCACCCTCGCTTCCCCTCTCTCTGTCACTCGCACTCTCTCTCAGACACACACACGGACACTAGCAAGCAGCTTTTTCATCAATTTGCGATCGTGTGTTTGGTCAATGCAAGTTTTAGAGCAGGGGTCGGGAACCTTTTTGACTGGGAGAGCCATAAAAGCCAAATATTTCTAAATATATTTCATTGAGAGCCATATAGTATTTTTGACGTATAATAAATTAAATATGTCTTACTTTTAATGCGACTTCTGGTGCTGCATGGTTTTGCTGATGGCCTTGTAGTCTGGTTCATACGTGGTGAGGTTGAGCTTCATGCAGGCGTTGAGGCTTCCATCAGTTAAACGTGAGCGTAGGTTGGTCTTAATGTTCCTCATATGCGAGAAAGACTGTTCACATGCATATGTAGAGCCAAACATGGTCAATACGGCAATACTCACACGCTGCATTGTGTGGTATGTCACAGGAAGCTCGTTCCAAGTTTTAAGAATCAGCTGGTCTTCAGGTTGAAGATTTTTAATTTCTGTCCACTTGTGTTCCCTCGCCAGCTCTGCTCGCTGTCGCGCAAGACTTTCCAACTCTCCATTAAGTGACTTGAGCTTACTCATCCACATGTCTGATGCCTTCAGGTCAGCAACTTCCAGCTCAAAGTCTCCGATAGAGACCCCGGGGATGCATGTCAGGTCGATTTTGTCCACTGCACACTCATGTGGATGAGTGATGAACTTGAAAAGACCAGTGCGCGCACGAAATTCTCCAAAACGTGCTTTGAATGACTGCAGGAGATTGAACGTAAAGCCAGCTAGCTGCTGGAGATCCAGATGTTGAGTGGAGTCACTTGCTAAGCATGCATCTCTAAATTGTTGCAGTCTTTCAAAGTGCAGAAGACGACCTGTTTCAATGTCCCTGAGAAAGACTTCCAGCTTGCTTTCAAATGCAAACACTGCTTGTTGAAGGGATGAGATTGTATTTCCAATACCTTGCATTTTCACATTGAGCTGGTTCAGATGGCCAGTTATGTCCACGAGATAGTGAAACTGCAGGAGCTAGTCAGTGTTGTCTAGCTCAGGATGCTTGACGCCTTTCATTTCAAGAAAAGTCCGGATTTCACTCAGGCAAGCTGCAAAACGGCTGAGCACCTTCCCCCTTGACAACCAACGCACGTTGCTGTGTAAAAGCAGACCGGGATAATGATTCCCAACTTCTTCTAACAGAGCTTTAAACTGGCGATCATTTAAAGCTCGGGCAACAATAAAGTTGACCACTCGAATGACCAGAGACATCACCTCGCCAAGCTCCTGGCCACACGTCTGAGCGCAAAGCGCCTCCTGATGCAGGATGCAATGAAAACTTAGGATGGCTCTCTTTTCATGTTCACGGAGAAGCGCTACAAATCCTTTGTTCTTCCCCAACATACAGGGTGCACCGTCAGTACAGACAGAAATAAGTTTATCCATCGGTAGTTTTTTTTTTCTTTAGCAAACTCCATGAAAGACATGAATAAATCCTCTCCTCTTGTTGTCCCTTTCATTGGCAAAACAGCCAAGCTTTCCTCACGCAGTGTGTCACCTGCAGCATACCTGGCAATGATACTGCACTGAGATAGATGGCTAACGTCTGTTGACTCATCTAACGCGAGAGAAAAGTATGTCCCGGCGTTTATGTCCTTAATTTGTGTTTCCTCGACTTGATTTGCCATCATGATGCTACGATCGTGCACAGTTCTTGCTGACAGGGGCATGTCTTTTATTCGTTTGATTATCTTGTCTTTATTTGGGAAGTCATCAAACAGTTCATTGGCCACATCAAGCATGAATGTTTTGGCATACTCGCCATCTGTGAATGACTTTCCATTCCTTACTATTGCCAAAGCCCCCGCAAAGCTAGCGGAATTCCCGTCACCTGGCTTGGTCCACACACGTAGTTGCTGCTGACTCGTCTGCACTCTCCGCTGTAGCTCCTCGCATGCCCTTTTCCTGCTGTCCCCCGCTGGAGATTTCCATGCAAATGAAGCATGGTGCGTATCGAAGTGCCGCTTTATATTTGACCGTTTCATCGATGCAATTTTATCATTGCATATTAGACATACCGCAGATCCTGCTCTCTCCACAAATGCAAATTCCTCTGTCCACGCAGCCTGGAATGCACGGTAATCATCGTCTTTTTTTCTTTTCGCCATCTTTTCCGTTACAAGGGTTGAAGCGGATAAACTAGCTGGCTATCTGATAAAATTGATTTCTTCACCTTTACAATGACCCGGACATGCTCGCGAGCCATTGGTTCCCGACCCGACCCACGGGTGACCCGTGACCCGTGAAATTTATCTTCAAAACTAATTTCTGTTTACTTTAAAATGACACAGTATTATTAAGAAATATCACAAGTATTTTAAAATCAATTCCAAACTGATTTTTTTGAAAAAAAAAATAATTTTCAACTCAAAATTGTCTGGGAGCCATATGCCGTCACCGGAAGAGCCATATATGGCTCGCGAGCCATAGGTTCCCGACCGCTGTTTTAGAGTGTTGAGGCTTCACCTACGAGCTTTATCCCTTTAGCTTTTGTTTACACCGCCAAAACGTTTCTTTCTCTTTTTTTGGGGTCAGAAACAAGATATATTTGTGTGTGTGTGTGTGTGTGTGTGTGTGTGTGTGTGTGTGTGTGTGTGTGTGTGTGTGTGTGTGTGTGTGTGTGTGTGTGCGTGTGTGTGCGTGTGTGTGTGAAAAGTTACTTGTCTTTCTGCTATTCAACAATAAAGAACACCGTTTGGAACAATGTGTCTATTTATTTGATAGCCTAGACTAAGACACTATTATGCTGAGATACAATAGGCTATGCTTTGCAATCAAGTCAAGTCAAGTCAGTTTTATTTGTATAGCCCAATATTACAAATTACAAATTTGCCTCAGTGGGCTTTACAGCAACACAACATCCTGTCCTTAGACCCTCTCGCCGGATAAGGAACAACTCCCATAAAAACCCCTTTAACAGGGAGAAAAAATAGGAAGAATCCTCAGGGAGAGCAACAGAGGAGGGATCTCTCTCCCAAGACGGCCAATGTGTAATTGATGCTGTTTACACAATTTACTGAATACAACATTGAAAGAGGATAAACAGAATTATAATGGACGCATAAAATTTATGAAGAATATGATGCGCAGGATGCCAAGCAGTGTCCAGATGCCACCGGAACAGCCCAGGACCCAAGCCACGTGACCAGCATCATCATGTTAAAAAACTATATGGATTTATAAGATATATAAAATGAAAATGTGATGAGGGGAATGCCAAGCAGCATCCAGGTGGTGACCACCATCACCATGGAGACCTGGGAGGAGAACCGACTGTACGTGCACACAAGGGAGACTCACATGACACCATTCACATACAGAAAAAGAAAAAGGGGAAGACATCATTCAGAGAGAGAAAAGACATGTGAGAGAAGAGAACAGTTTGCAATAGTCAGTCATAATCAATTGTCATCAATTAGTCATAATCTATATGCTATAATCTTGTCGGCAGAACAGTGGTTGGCAAATTCTTTGAGACAGAAAACTGACCTGCCATGCAGTACAGGTTGTGAAGTACTCAACTTAAAGGCAACTAATTGTAAGCTAAGACAAAAAGATGAGTTTTAAGTTTGGATTTAAGGGACTCAACAAATTCTGATTGTCTGATGGCAGCAGGCAGGTTATTCCACAAGAATGGGACCCCGATAGGAAAAGGCCCTGCCACCAGCTGACTTCTTTTTAACGTTGGGTACACACAGGAGCCCTGTATTTTGAGAGCGAAGAGCTCGAGATGGAATGTACGGTTTGAGGAGATCAGACAGGTAAGATGGGGCAAGCTCATTTAGGATTTTATAAGTCAGCAGAAGGACTTTGTATTCTGAGCTAACATGGATAGGAAGCCAACGAAGGGAGACAAGAATTGGTGTAATATGGTCAAATTTCCTAGATTGATTTAGGATTCTAGCAGCAGCATTCTGAACCATCTGAAGACTTTTCGTACTAGAATGTACCAGACCTGAAAACAGAACATTACAGCAATCAAGTCTGGATGTAACAAATGCATGTATTAGAGCAGGGGTGCCCACAATTTTTTGACTCGTGAGCTACTTTTAAAATGACCAGGTCAAAATGATCTACTCATATTAAAAATAATAATAAAAATACTCAATACATGTTTTACATATATATGAACATTTATATGTAGTGTGTGTATTTATATACATGTTGTGTTACATATACAGTATTGCAATGGATTTGCATTTATATTGAACCTTACACAGGCAATAATCATACCAAGCATTTGCTACTACACTATGTTGAAATTGCATCACTGCATGAGCCTTTACAGCTGTGTTAAATAGATTTGTGATCTCTACCTCTCTACTCTAAGGATGACCTGCACTGGACGGAGTCAGACAGGGTTGCATAGTTCGGACAGTAGCTGCTGGTAGCCAGCCTCAAGCAGGCCTCCAAATGATCATCTGTCATGGTGGAACGGTATTTGGACTTGATAATCTTCATGTGAGAAAAGGCTGACTCACACAAACAAGTAGAGCCGAATAATGCCGTCAAGGAGGTTGCGCATTTCCTCATGTTTGGGTACTTGTCCTCTGTAAGCAAGTTCCAAAACTCTCCATGCGCCCTGGACTTAAGCTGAATGTCAGCCTGTACTGTCAGCATCTCATCCTCCACTGCAGACGAGTTCAGGTGAAACAGTGTTGTCATTTTTGAGGTGAGGGAATCCACCTCTGTATCTTCCCCAAATGGGTAGCACATAAATGTAGCGATTGGCTCAAGCAAAGCAAGTCTTGAAACCGTTTGTCAAAGTCTGACCGGACATTTTCAATCTGCTCTGTGTAGCGTGCACTGTCAAGTTGCGCACATGCCCTCCCTTGCTTCTCCAGCTCTGCTGCGAGGTTTCGCAAGTTTCCCAAATCACGGCGCTGCAACTTTGAGGACAGAAGTTACATTTTCCGTTTGAAAGCGTTAACTGAGCTGCTCATGTTTACCACGCTTTTGTCTTTTCCTTGCAGCTCTAAATTAAGCTCGTTCAACATGTTGGTTAAATCAGTTAAAAACGCCAAGTCTAGCAGCCACTGATTGTCATTAAGTTGCTTGTGTTCCGCATGTTTAGTGATAAGGAGAAACTCCTTAATCTCCGGACAGAGCTCTCGAAATCTCTGCAAGAATCTCCCTTTACTAAGCCATCTCACGTCAGTGTGTAGCAAGAGGTCAGAGTAGTTACAGTCAGCCTCTTCCAAATGTGTACGAAACAACCGTCTTTGAAGAGACCTCGCTCGAGTAGAACAGGCGGGTTTGGTTGCCACATCCATGATCTCTTTCATGTTTAGCATTTTTGCGCATAATGCTTGTTGGTGTATTATGCAATGGTAATTAAGGAAGTCAGGGAAAGCATCGTCCTCCCTGCACTTGGCAATAAATCCATTGGAGCGGCCCACCATAGCAGGCGCACCGTCCGTGGTGACTGACACCAGTTTACACACTGGGAGCTGGATTTTATCCACAAAGTTTTTGAAGATCTGAAAAATGTCCTCTCCCTGCGTGTGTTCCTTCATGGGTAGTATTGTTAACAGCTCCTCTTTTGCGGTCATATCTTGAAACACCACCCGAATGAAAATGCACAATTGGGCCGTATCACTTATGTCCGTAGACTCGTCCAATTGTAGTGAGAAACACTCGCAGTCCACGATGTCCTTCCAAAGCTGCTGTGTCAAATCATCGCCCATCACTTCACAGCGCCTTGTGACGGAATCTCTTGATAACTGGAGAGCTTTGATTGAAGATATTATTTCTGATTTGTTTTTAAAGTCCCGAAACAACGAATCTGCTGCCTGAAGGAAGGCCTCTTTCATCATCTCTCCACCTTGGAAGGCCTTCTTATGCTTAATGATGGAGTGACTCACCCGTAAAGATGCTTCGGTGGCTGCCTTTGCCTTTGAATGCGGCTGCGTGAAAAGTGACTGCTGGGCGATTAACTGCGATTTTAGTTCCCTCACCTTTCTCTTTCTCAGCTCGCTTTTCGGAGGGAAGTCATTGTCATAGTTTTTATGAACAGTTCGAAAGTGCCTCTCCACATTTCCTTTCTTTGGGATAGCAATGCTAGACTGACAGAGGAGACAAACGCATTTGGAATAAGACATGGTGAAAAAAAAGTCCTCCTCCCATTCCACATGGAAATGATATGTTTTTTGTTTCTTGCTAGGTCCGGCTCCCCCACTCATTTTTGTTGTGTTTCACTTTTTAGTAGAATTTTTTTTTAGAGAGTTGAACTAGCTAGCTCGATAGCTCACGTTGTGGGCATGTGAACTTCAAGGTACGTTCGAGAAGGGCTCTGGTTGTTACGGTAACCTAATGTAACAAAGTTTTAGGTTCCGCTCTAGAATCTTTGGTTTTAGGCAACAGCAGACTGGCCGTCCTTTACGTCAATCAAAAGGCAAATGCCAAATGGAGGACAGATGATAGGCTAATGTCTTGGAAAAAAAAAAGAAGTTTTTTTGGAATGTCATGGAGATCTACCAGCACCGCCTTCGCAATCTACTGGTCGATCGCGATCGACGTAGTGGGCACCCCTGTATTAGAGTCTCTACGTCAGCCATGGACAGAAAAGACCGCATTTTAGTTATGTTGCATAAGTGAAAAAAGGCAGTCTTTGTGATTTCTTTAATGTGCTTATCAAAGGAAAGACTGGGATCAAACGTAACACCAGGATTTTTGGCTGCCGCACTTTGTGAATTGTCGATTCACAAACGTGTCGATTGTGAATTGCCACATTTTGTGAATTTGTGAGTTGTCGATTTTTATTGTAACTTGATCAAATTGGTGTCTGTGTCTAGCAGGGTCAATGACCAGCATCTCGGTTTTATCCGAGTTTAAAAGCAGAAAGTTAAGTGACATCCAGTTTTTCACAGCAGCCAAGCAGCCTCTAAATTAGTCATTTGAGTATGAGCATCAGTCCTTATAGGCACATACAGCTGAGTATCATCAGCATAGTAATGAAAATGTATTCCATAACTGCGTACAATTTGGTCAAGAGGTGAAATATAAAGAGAGAAATGTAGAGGGCCAAGAACTGAGCCCTGAGGTACACCATATTTAACATCAGAGAATTTTGATGTAATATTACTATAGCAGACACAATGTGTTCTTCCAGATAAGTATGACTTGCGCCAAGAGAGAGCTAAGCCAGCGACAACAAAATTACAATTTAATCTGTCTAATAGTATACAGTGATCAATGGTGTCAAAGGCTGCACTGAGGTCCAGTAGTAGAAGCACAGAAGTGGAATCAGAGTCCATAGCTAGTAAAAGATCGTTCACCACTATGGTGAGAGCAGTTTCAGTGGAGTGACAGGGCCTGAAATCCGATTGAACAGGTTCATATAGATGGTTTTCTTCTATATGGGTCGAAAGTTGTTGATACACACCTCTCTCTAGTACTTTTGAAAAGAAAAGAAGATTAGAGACTGGTCAATAGTCATTAAGGGACCCTGGATCGAGGTGCAGTTTTCTAAGTACAGGTTTAACCAAAGCTGTCTTAAAACTGCTTTGGTTTTATCCCTTTAGATAAAACCAAATCAAGGGGGTTACCACTGCAATGAGTCGACTCTTGAACAAACTGAGTGAACCCAAAAGTATTGTAACGTGCATGGATAAGTAGACACGCTGGCTGCTGGCTGGCGGGTCTGACCCTTTAGTCGAGCGGTTAGCGATGTCTCCTGCGGTGCGGGCGATACGGGTTCGTTTCCCAGCCGCGGCAGTTCCTGTAGTTGCGTTGTCCCCCGAATTCGCTACATTGGTGTCAGAAGTGGGATGGAGCGACAGTAAGGCCATCGGAAGCGTATGCGCCCTGAGGCGTGAAGAAGCTGATATGCTTAAGTGCGGGGACGCGCTTCCCGAAGGAGGGGGGTAGTGTAACGTGCATGGATAAGTAGACACGCTGGCCGCTGGCTGGCGGGTCTGACCCTTTAGTCTAGCGGTTAGCGATGTCTCCTGCGGTGCGGGCGATACGGGTTCGCTTCCCGGCCGCGGCAGTTCCTGGGGTTGCGTTGTCCCCCGAATTCGCTACAGTACCAACTAGTGCCAGAAAGGCTTTACTTAGAAGATCAGCAGCCTTATTCAGATGAACATTGAAATCACCAAGAATTAGAATCTCATCAGAGTGAGTTACAAGGCCTGAGACAAATTCTCCAAATTCTTCAAGAAATAATGATTAACAGCCAGGAGGCCGATAGAGTATCACAATTTGGACTGAGCCAAGTCTATTCATGGTTGAGGGAAATTGAACAAGAGCCTCAAAAGACTGGAATTTAGATTCGAGTCTAGAAGTCAGATTGAAAATAGATTTATATATCAAGGCAACACCCCCACCTTGTTTATTTGCCACGCTCCGATCACTAGCGTGCGCTGCTTTACTCTGTCGACAGGAGCGGGAGAAGCACGCTGGCTGGTAGGACTACCAACAGGGCTGGTGAGTGGCAAAAACTGGTTTGCAGTCGGGAGAGGTGACCGCAGACCAGGCCACACGACGGGTGGCTTGCTCTTGCGAGCCTTCCCACGCCGGTAAACAGAGACACTGTACCACCATATAAATGCAACTTAGACTACTTTTATTGTCATTGCCTCATATGCCTGTCTCATACATACAAGGGAATGAAATTATGTTTCACAAGGACCACAGTGCTGCATAAAAACAAATAACACACAATAAATATTAAAAACAAAAAGTGCATTAAAAAAACTTATACACCGAAGTGACTTCTATGTTTTTTTCCTCACAACACGTTTTTTGCTGACTTTCTTTGGAAAATTATGTTTTTGGTGGCATGGTAGCCCAGCGGTTAACACTGTTGCCTCACAGCAAGAAGGCCCTGAGTTCAAACCCCAGGCCGTCCCAGGTCCTTTCTGTGTGGAGTTTGCACATTCTCTCTGTGTCTGTGTGGGTGTCCTCTGCATGCTCCGGTTTCCTCCCACAATCAAAAAGACATGCATGTTAGAGTTAATACTCCTGTCTGTGCCCCCGAGCAAGGCAATGGAGAAGAGTTGGTTCCGGGGTGCTGCAGCTGCCCACTGCTCCTACACAATAGGATGGGTTAAATGCAGAGAAAAAAAATCATTGTAACCTGTACAATGACCAAATAAAGTGGCTTTCTTCTTTCTTCTTTTTCACCATAGCAGCCAATTCTGGTGGAATACGGCGTATAGCCGCAAGTTTGAAGAGGTTTTTGTGGCTTAACAGAGACATGGCAGAAAGAGGTCAGAGAAGACCTTTACCAACAGACTATGCGAAATTGATACCTGAACCTGTTTTTTCTGTTTGGCAGAAAGGAAGGAGCTGGCAAAACACATCACCGTTGACCCCGTCTTTACTTCAAATTGACCTTTGGGGTTTTAACACCAGCATCACCACAGGTGTCAGTCAGTTAACAAAAACGAGAATCATCTGGCTTATTTAACTGTCTGAGGCCTTAACAGGTGGACTTTTTTTAAATGCTAATCCTGGTTCAAACGGTGTGTGGGTTATCATGCAACCGTGAACTTACCTGACACACTATCTGTACAGGGCAAATACAGGGAATTCCAGTCAATTTATCTAAACAGGTTGAAACAAAACAGGGTTATTAGCGGCTACTGTTTGACCCATTTGGGAACAAGCTAGTAAAGTGGAAAGCGTGACCTCCGGTGACTTCCAAGTTGTTGAAAAGAGCAACAACAGCTGTGCTCGGTGTCGTGGACAGGAGGCTGCAGCTCTCACAAGGTTAGGTCGGGATACGCATGGCACAAAGGCCCAAAGGCAATGGGTTCAGCAGGTCACTTCAGTATGTCCAATGTTGCTCAATAAACAAATGGCAGCAGTGAGGATTCCTAGAAAGGCGAGGTCAGTCCCTTTTGGTGGGAATCAGCTGTCGTTTTAATGGGACTTTTATCACCCGTTTGCACCGAGACGCATCAGGTGACAGGTCTGGATGTAGGGATGGGCCTTGAGAAGCAACACATTTTTTAAAATTTATTTCTGATTTTTCCCTTTTTCTCCCAATTTAGTGGTCAATCGCGCCCTATTCTAGTTCAAACACCCACCGTCCTACTGTATGCATTCGCCAACTGCATCTCTCTGGCCAGCAGTCTCGAAGGAGACGCCTCGCCACCTCCGTGACAAGGCGAATCCAGGCCGAACCACTGCTTTTTCCGACACACACAGAGACACATTCATGTGACGAACACAAGCCGACTCCGTCCCACTCCCGAAGACAGCGTTGCTAATTATTGCTGCTTCATCGAGTCCGGCCATAGTCAGATCTGGCGAGACCGAGGCACAAACCCCGGTCCCCAGTGGGCAACTGCATCGACACAAAGCCGATGCTTAGACCGCTACATCACTGCGGACCTCGAGAACCAACACTTTTATAAAGGTACTGGTACCAAAGATGCAGGATAAGCTCCGTACTGACCGTGCTTCTTGTCAGTGCCACAAGTTGCATAAACATGCGTAAATAATTTTCCAAAACAGGTGATACAATCACCCAAGAGAGGTCACGCATTCTTCCAGAAAGGGCTGATATGCTGATTTCTCTCACAGAAAAACTGTTAACCAACGACTGCATTGCTTCAAAGCGCTTAATTAATGTACAAGATCCTGTACATCTTTCTGTATGTCTCTGTTATGAATATTATGTTGTTGTCTGGTTATTACCAACAGTAAAACATCCCACTTATCAAATATGGTGGTGCTGTTGATGTTTGGCAATCACCAGCATTAGTAAATGTTTTTATATACCATGACAAAAAAAAACCCCCAGTTAAGTCTTATCGCCAAAAGCTGGTATCAATAAGAAGTACCTGTATTAGTACCAGTATCAACAAACCAGCACCAGTATCAACACACACACACACACACACACACACACACACACACACACACACACACACACACACACACACACACGAATGGGATATGTGTAAGGACTTGAAAGAAGAATGCAAGCCATTTTATTTGACCCTGTATTCTTCTCTGCATTTAACCCTTCCTATTGTATAGGAGCAGTGGGCAGCTGTAGCGCCCGGGGACCAACTCCAGTTCTTTTTTCCATTGCCTTGCTCAGGGACACAGACAGGAGTATTAACCCTAACATGCGTGTCTTTTTGATGGTGGGAGGAAACCGGAGCACCCGGAGGAAACCCACGCAGACACGGGGAGAACATGCAAACTCCACACAGAAAGGACCTGGGACGGCCTGGGGTTTGAACCCAGGACCTTTTGCTGCGAGGCAACACAGCTGACCACTGGGCCGTTCTGTCGCCCTTAATACACAGTGTGTACTTTGAGTATTGGAGATGTGATCTCATGATGTCAGCTCTCAAGGCTGGAACGAGCCCGACCGTAGTTTGAGAGGTCTGCTTGTGTAAGATCTGAACTGAGCGTTAAGTATCTGTTTGTAGCAACAGATGGGGTTGATCTCTATGTTGGGTGTCAGCACTCTCAGTGTTATATGTCAAAGTAGGACCTGAATATGGGATAGTGAGGTTGTGTTTGTGTGTGTGTGTGTGGGGGGGGGGTTAGGGGTGGTGACACTTCTGTGCTAACAGAGAATGCAGGGGAAGGGAAGACAATCAGTTGGGAGGAGAATGATAGAGAAAGACAGAAGTAAAGGAAAAATACTCACTGAAGAGATCAGTTACAACTTGGACACTCAGCACATTCTAGCTATATCACACTGCTGGGTTAAACCCTGATAACACACACACACACACACACACACACACACACACACACACACACACACACACATCTATCTAAACAGGGGATCAAACACACACACACACACACACACACACACACACACACATACACACACATCTATCTAAACAGGGGATCAAACACACACACACACACACACACACACACACACACACACACACACACACACACACACACACACACACACACACACACACACACACACACACACACACAGCAAATTAGTGCTCTCGAGGGGAACCAACAAAAACAGAAAGAGGGCGTAGGTGGGCGTCATGAAACAGGAAAACTTGAAAGGAGGAATGGAGAGACTGAAAAAGGAAATAAAGGACAGGACATGGAGGAGTGATATGAGTTGCCCGTAATCAGGAAATGAGCTTGTACAATGGAACCAAGCCTATTTGCAAAGCCAAGTGTATGTGAGGCCCTTTTTCTTCCAAAATGACACATGCAGCAAAAAAAAAAAAAAAAAATCACCTCTTCCTATAAAATGATGGATGACATGTAGAATAAATTCTGACTCTTTTAAAAGGATAGTGGGCCACAGGCTGCTTAAAGTTACACTCCTTAAGCCTTTTTTGTTTAACTCAGTGAAACCCAGCATGAAATGTGGTGACTGCGGGGATGTTTGCCAGCACTTTCCTTCAGAAAAAAAAAACAAAACAAAAACGGTCAAACCCATTTTTTTTCTTTTTTTTTGCAACTGAAGCTGTAGTATCTCTAGGAAAAGATTATTTATGAGCTTGCTCTACAACTTCAGTTAGTTAGCCAAACCAACATTGCTTCTTCCAATCCGCCGCTGTTTGGCTGCTCAGGGGATGTGATGTAATACAATGTGCCAAATGATTTCCCCTCATGTAAAGTCCTACATGACATTAACAACTAAATGAGCGACTGCAGGCGTGTTCATGACTTGGATGCTCTTAAGATTATCCATCATCTCAAACATGACAGCCATAGAGATGTTGGTTCTCTCTCTCTCTCTCTCTTTCTCTCGCTCTCCCTGAAGGTTAAAGGTAGGAACATTCATTATCATTCCGTAATGTCACTAACCAGATGGCTCACCACACACATAAAAACAGAGAGAGAGAGAGAGAGAGAGAGAGAGAGAGAGAGAGAGAGAGAGAGAGAGAGAGAGAGAGAGAGAGGGAGAGAGAGAGAGAGAAATCTGAGACGTACAATATTCCTTAATACTGAAATTCATACTTTACAGTGAGTCCAGTGCTCTAGTCTTTAACCTGTGGGCAGGTAATTTCATCTTAAATGCGTGGTGAGTAAACTCTTCCCTTCCTCTCATATTTTCCATCAAATCTGCATTGGATAAAATGCACAGAAACAAAATATCACACCGCTCTCCCGTACACACACAGTTTACCCTCCCTTTAGACACATTACATATTAGAAGTACGAGATAATGAGACAAAGTTAGAGGTGCAAAGAGACATGGTTGACATGCTGTCTGTCCCAGGTCTATTCTAAACACGGATTCACAGACTATAGAACAAGTCGAAACAGGCTGTTCGCTACTGCATTCATGCACGCGCGCGCACACCCCCCCCCCACACACACACGCAGCTGGTCTACAGTTTCTCAAGCCAGAGGATTTTAACTGTCAGAGAGACTTTTAAACAATGTTCTCCAATCGTCCTAAACTAAAGCCAGCCAAGGGCCACAGGCCAGAGGAATATCAGCAAAAACTGTCCCAAGAAGACAATATCTGAGTGCTTACGGGTCCATTTCACAGACAGCCCGGTTTCACAGCTATCTGTCCTCATAAAAAGACAGACATAAACACTCGTGTCAAAATAATATAAGCATTTGTGATATTGGGCTATACACAAAAACTTGACTTGACTAACCAGGCTGCTAGCATTAGCTGTTAGCACTTGAGTCATACAGCCCACAGCGAAAAGCAAACTAAAATCTACTCGTCATAGTCCAAAGAAATGTACAACACAATTAAAAGGAAGGAGCACGGAATGCATCAACATTACTCATCTTCCTCACCGTGAAGATATGCAACCGGATCAGCCCTGTGCTCACCCAAATCTGCCCAGATAATTAGTGATCTCAATTTAAAAATCAATGACGCTCAATAGCGCCAAAGTCCAGACGACATTTTTCAATAAGTTGGGAAAGACTCTGACCTGTTGGCACAAGATATGAACCATGCTTCCCAACATTTAGTACGACGAGCTACTACCGCGTGTGTCATTTGCGTGTATATACTGTCCATGACCAACCTGCCATCGCTCAACATGAATAATTTCCAGTGGATTAAGTAACCTGGAAATTTGCTAAAAAACCATCAGCGCGACCTGCCCTACATTTCATGCACAACACACACGCACGCGCGATTTTTTGTCCATAAAATATGCAAAATTAAATTTAGGATTCATCCCATCGATGGGTTTTCAAAACACACCCGATCAAGAATGAGATTTGCTTTTTTTTAAGTCTTATGAGCCTCAAGCAAATCATGTTTCCACCAGCCATGTTTCAGTGAGGGTGGTCGCTTACCAACAATGACACAAAGAACATCCACCGCAACCAGTATCATCTTCTTTCCTCGTTCCGTCATGTCTTCTTATAATGCCCTCTTCCTTTCATCAACAAGTCGCCTTAAAACGGGTCTGGCGGATATAAGGCAAAAGTTTCAGTGACAGTTTAGCTAGCGAGAAGCGGCGTCAGAGATCGCGGCTGGTTCTTCCGGCTCCGCTCCTTTACCTGTCCTGCTCTGCCTTCTCTCTAGGTGAGCGGCCGGCGCGCAGGGAGAGGGAGCGAGCTGGGGGGGCGTGCGAGGTGCGGTCACGGCGGCGTCTCTTTTCCCCCGCACTCCAGAACCCGCGTCTCCGATGTCGCGACGGGAACGCGCACTGGCGCCGCGGGAGCGCTTGTCCGCGCGCCCGAGTCGCACCGAGGAAACCTACGAGAAAAAAAAATCACTTGGGATCCAACGGATGTGGCTTCCTTCACCGATTAAAGAAGGGCTCATACAGATTATTACAAAACACTTTAATCATTATGCTGCACGTAGCCGGAGCAAACTTACCCATGCTATGATCACGCTTTGATCATGCTTTTTTTTATACCTCATAATTATTTCTTCTTAATCTTATTCTCCACTTCTCATTTAACGCCCTTTCACGGCTTATGCAAAGCCATTTGAGTTGCCTTTGTATATGAAATGTACTATACAAATAAAACTGCCTTACAGACTAGACGCCGACAAATAATGTTGGTATGGCTTAATGATTAATTCCTATATCCCATTCAGAAGCTTAAGAGCATTAGTAATAAAACACACAAATGACTCAGGCACACGAGTTATTTAAGAAAGTGGTGCATATATCCGCATCCAGTTGAAACACAAAACTGATATATAGACTAAATGTCATACAGATTTCTCTGTAAAAATAAACATGGCTGTTACCAAGAATCAAATATCATAACCGAATAGAAGCCAAGTTACAAAAGCAACGATTTCCTTCACATTTTTAAAAAGGTTTTAGCTGCAAAATGGCACATTCATAAATGATGCCGCACAGCAGACAACACACATTCAAAAAAACCCAGTCTGTCCACGAGTTTCCTGGGGGAGTCACTGGGGAAACGATTATGGGTAATACTTCCGATGTTCGGCGGAAGCGGCATCACAGACCGGCGGCAGATTTGGCTGAAGTGTTAGCTATTGCTGTTCGTGTTTAAAAATAAGGCGATAAAAGTTGATAACCTACATATAAAATGTTACGGAGCTCGGGGACAACGTGCTGTTCGTGGTTGTACATACAACCAGACGAATCTTAATGAGTGTCATAAACGGGAGTGCGTCGAACATAAGCCTAGAACTAAATCAGACTGTATCAGCGATGGTACACTTTGCATCGCCTCCGACAAGACGAGGCAAAAGAACTTAGACTTAAAAAAGCCCCCTCAAACTCTTTATGTTTGCTCGTCTCACTTTGTTGATAAGAAGCCAACGCTGGATAACCCTTACCCAACACTTTTTCTGGGCCACCTGGGAAGGAGAGACGCCGACTCATCAGGACTCATCATGTCACAACAGGTAAGTTAACGTGATGTCGACTAGTTTGCTAGCTTTGTTTACACCACGTTTTTTTCAGTTTTTAGAATCTTACCATCCCCGACTATTCTTAGCTTAAGCATTGTTTTTAAAAATATGATTAGTACAAGAAAAATCTGTCTACCATGGTGACAGGCATATGACCTAAAATTTTTACTTGCCACGGACATTTAACGTTACTATTTATTTGGCAGATGCTAATTTCATTCGGTTTAAACCAACAGATACAGAATATTTATTTTGAAAATATTAAACCTAGGCTATGCATCCTGATGTCTGTGTGCAAGTTAGATTCTGATTAGCCAACCCTAGTCCCCCATACAATACCACTTGGTTTAGAGTACTTAATTGCAGTAGAGAATAGTCTGACAACAGCTACAAGTAAGGCAGTGTTTAAAATTGTTTATTTAACGTAGCCCTAATTTGTTATTTGCCTTTCCAGATCCTTCACAAATAATATCATGAACTAATCATTAATTCATATTATCTGAACATTGTACTTTAAATTTGTGTACATTTAATTGCTGTCAATCTTTGTGTACTTTTCCATCTGCTTGAATTGATAACTACTGAAGCAATATATCTCATGTTATGTTTTGCTTTTTGTTTGTTTTGTACTGATCAACCTGTCTGTCTGTAACTCAGTGTTGTATTGTAATGTTTGTTCCAGGACAGGTCGCTCTTGAAAATGAGACCCTGTTGTCTCAACGGGATTACCTGTACAAAATAAAGGTTAAATAAAATAAAAAAAATGTTATGACCTAAATATACACTTTCTGTATTACCTGCAGATGAGTCTGGTGAGATGGAGGTTTCTGAGGAGCCAGGTCCTATTTTGAAGACTTTTCATGATGCCCAAACACAGTGGGCAGACCCAACAATGGAGGAAAATTGTATTTGTAAAAATATCACAATAAAATCAAAATTTTCATGTTATTACTTTACTGACCTTCCACAGAATTGCTGCTGCATGACTACAAGAGCGTCCTGGCCCTGCAATACATGAGCAACCCACTGTCTGTATGTCACCTGTCACTGATGCTAGCACCCAGGCCTTATGATGAGATACGGCTCTGACTCGGTTCCATGTCTGCTTTTAGTAGACAAGGTCGTTTCCAACATCCTTAAACAACACCCGGCCGACTTTATTGCTGTGTAGATATTGGTACGCCTGAGCTTTTTAAATTGCTCATCGCCTTACCATCACAGGCAACGGACTCAACAAAATAGCTAAAAATGCTACCGTACGTGACACGAGGCCACTTCTTCACGTTATCTTCCCAACCATCTATTACGGACAGCAAAGGTATTCTTATTTCACCCTTTTTGAGCTCCATGAGGTTGTGTTCCCACATCATTAGCTAATTTGGCTGGCTAGATCTTCATGAATGAATGAGACGCCGTACAAATCGCTCTAAGAAAGACAGTTAGCGTACCGTTACCATGGAAAACGCCGGTTCCGGTTCAGTGACAGGACGCACCGGAAGTCGCGCCCATAATTCATACAAGATCATGGGGGCTAGGAATAAGGTGGATACAAACACAAATGCATCAACTACCACTGACTGGAATTCAACTAGCAACCTTTCACAGTAGCTGAAACACATTTTAAGTTTTAAAAAAATTCACAGTCACAGTATAAGTCATAGAAAGAAAGAAAGAAATGAAAGCCACTTTATTTTGTCATTGTATTCTTGCACCGAATAGCCTGGGTGTGTAAGATGGCGTCGTTCGACTTCCGACATACGAGTACTTGCACAAGAACTTCCTGTCTGGTTTGTTGAGAGAAGAGATGGCTTTGTTTTACACTCGCTGTTTGCAGGACCTCCCTAAAATCACGGTCAACAATGTACATCGCATCGTGAATGCTTCCTTGGTAGCTCAGATGGGCAAAAAAGAAAAGGGGTTTAAGATGTATATTTCGAGCTGTATCAACAACTATGAGGTGAGTAAAGACATCATTAGAACTATGCTAGCGCTAGCTAGCTAACTAACTAATGTTAGCTGTCTGCCTTGCATCTATCGGTACTTGCTACTTTGTTTTTATTAGCTAATGTTGCTAACTTACATCTACATTCAAAATAACAAAATCAGTAACGTTAAAACGTCAAAATCACAAAAGTAGACTCGTTTTGGGCCAGGGCATCATCCCAAGCAGCAGGCTTAGCTGCCAATACTCATGTTCTTGCAGGCAGCTGCTGATATACATCATCAGAGGAGTCTAGAGCTGGCAGAGGGGCCACAGCAGGACGCTCCCGGCGCTCCCACACACCTAGCCTGGGTGCGGGTTTGGAGTACTCATTCCACGCAGAGTGGGGGGACAGCTCCTTTCCTGAGCCTCCTTAACACAGCTGGCACAGTGAAATCACCCGATTCAAAATGCCGGCTACACACTTTTGTACTCTTGGTGACGGTAAATGCATCCCTCCAAATCTTCGCTAGCCACTTAGCTCTTTCCTCGCAGTTGCTAGGGAATGAATGGAAACTTAAAAGAGAATTATAGCACACCGAATTCGCACACTGTGGCACACAACATTGCTCAGTGGAGTCTGATTCACGGCATTGATACCTGAACGCCCCTTTTTGCTTTGTTCGATTCATTGATTTTTCAGACGAAATTAAGATTTCAGACGGATAAGTTAACAGCTAACTAATGATTCAGTAGGACGTAAGCGTCTGGTTGTACCGGAGGTTTTTATGCAAACAGACACACCCGGAAGTTCCGCAGCGCGACATTAATGATCCGAGTCTATTGTATTCTTAGAATTAATTTGTCTTCTACATTTAACTCATCCTATTGTATAGGAGCAGTGGGCAGCTGCAGCGCCCGGGGACCAACTCCAGTTCTTCTTTCCAATGCCTTGCTCAGGGGCACAGACAGGAGTATTAACCCTAACACGCATGTCTTTTTGATAGTGGGAGGAAACCGGAGCACCCAGAGAAAACCCATGCAGACATGCGGAGAACATGCAAAGTCCACACAGAAAGGACCTGGGATGGCCTGGGGTTTGAATCCAGGACCCTCTTGCTGCGAGGCAACAGCGCTAACCACTGGGCCACCGTGGCGCCCGAAAAGGCGGCATTTCACTTGGCATAAAATGTTACTCAGAGAGGGAGATCTATGTAGCCAAAACAATTTTCAGGACAGTCACTGGGAGGGAGAATGGAGGAGAGGACAGGTCCATCATGGCCAGTGGGGGGGGGGGGGGCGTGAGGTAGGAAGAGTCCGAGAGAGAGATGGGGCAAACGAACGGGTCCTGTTGACGTGACAAGAACTGGTGTAAGTGACTCTGGGTAAACAAAAAAAGGGGTTGAATGGCGCACACCTGTTGGGGAAAAAGAGTGACGGAGTGATTCGACTTTATCTGATGGAGAAAGTGGGAAAGAGGAGTGAGAGGCGTAGAGCAAGTAAGGGAGAGAGAGGGCGTCTTCGTCGTAGCCGCCCGGAGAGAAGGAGAGAAGACAGTCCCCTTCCAGAGAGAGGCGGGTGGTTTCCAGTCGTTCTCTCAGAGCCACAGCCAAAGTGAGCTCGCCCATACTTTTATACTGGGGATGCGTGGGCACCTTGCTGTCTCCACCCGACTGTATTGACGCCATCAAAACCAGCGGTGGTATATGGCAAGTCGGAGGCATGCAGGTGGGAATGTGACTGGAGGTCTGGAGGAAGCGTCTGGGGAGGCTGAGATGGGACGACCCGTGAATAGCTGCAAATATAGGTGTAGGAAAGACTGTCAGGGGGACCGTCGCTCTCCAGCACAGATAGGATGTCAATCAGTGACATCGAGGCCCCATCGTGTGGCAGTGGCGAGCCCAGATGAGAGGAAGACGTGTGGACTAAAGATAGAGTCACAACTGAAGACTGACAGTGCCCTGCAGTCCACTGTGACCGACCAATATTATCTCTGAGTAAAGCGGTTCGGGCATCTCTGCTATTGGCGGAAACCCGAGAAGAAGACAAAAAAAAAGAAAAGTTTAATGCTGGATTTTTGTGTAATCGCTGAACCATGTAATCGGTATACAGTAGTGATCACTGTAATCTGTGTACTGTGTTGCTTTTTTTTCTCTTTTTTCCTCCTGTGTGTTTTTTCCTCTGCCCTCCCTCAATTACCTCTCATGGGTCACATTTCATAGTGTCTCTGTGTACAAAGCATGCTATGTAAATAAAGTTTGATCAATTTTTTTCAAATCACTGAGTGGTTGATGGACTGATCATGTTTACGGTAGTAGTTATGGTTGTGGTGATTAAAGAGAAATTTTGCCGTTTTCCAATTTTATCGCCCCACGTCAGTCCTCAGTCATGCTCAGTATAGGTGGGCACCATTTCTGTCTAGTCGCTCTGTGTCACTGCGGGTTGAAAATTCTAAATATATATTTTTTAAATTTACCTGCCGATGTAAATTCAAACTGATGAAAAACACAGTCCCCTTCCCTTCCTCCATCCTTAGACCCATGAGGCACAGCAGACCAGAGTCCATCTCCAGCCAGGCAGGGTTGCTGATGATACACATTCACTCACCTGTGGACTCCTTCATTTAGATTGTGATCATTTCAAAAAATGTAAACAAAAAAAAAAGATGCAGAAATGGTTTTAGATGTAACAGTAGAGGACATGATGGAGGATATTCCATGGTATTCTGGTGGAGTCTAGTGCACAGCTGAACTTGTAGAAGCTGGGGTGGCCGCTGGTGTTAGCTTACAGTGACTGGCGGTGTACCTGTACAGATTGTGCACCAGTGCATACTGAAATAGAGTCTCTCCTTGTGTTGCGACAAATTTCGTGAAACAGGACAAATTTGGTCCACATTTACATAGCGTAGCGTTGGGGACTTTTTTTTCCCAAGAGTCCCCAAGCGAACTGGAAAAGTAAACCTAAGTCAGCAGCGTGACCGCCAAGTAACGCACACCATAATGTTAGCTAAGAATATGTGATAACTTTCTTGGACATCCAGTTGGCTCAAGTGATTATATTGTGTGTCTACACAAATGTTGACAGTTGTATTACAATGTTGAAGACCATATCGTTAATGTTAGCTTGTTTGCTAATATTACGTTTTTTTTTCTTGCCTTATCAACTTACCAATTATGCCTGGTGGTAAATATCAATAATAAAATGTGATTACTTTGTAATCACATTTTAGGATGTGTGTTAGGGCGCCACTCCCTAGCTCTTGGTGGGGTTCGATCTCAGACCGCAGCATTCACAATGAGTTCTGGATAATGGCCGAATCTAGTCCAAACTTGTCTCTAATATTGGGTATATTTAATTTTGTATTTTTTGCTTCTATGAATTCTGATAACATTCAAGTTGGACATCACATCTACAACAACAACAGCAAAATCTCCCTATAAGGTAAAATATGTTATTCAGGTTTATGTGAAAAGCAAGGGGCTAGGGGTCAGGGGTTTGAGGATACCTCCAAAATGGCTCTGGGGTGCCAATGAGTCAGACTGCTTCGTGAAGGGTCAGGGATGTTTCGACAAAGTCTCTTTTTCACCCTAGAGAGCAAGGTTTTATTAAGGTTATGCACAGAGAAACAAAGTTAAACCAAACAACCTAAACTAGAAACTAGAACATACCCCAAACATCCATGATGCTTCTTTGGTTCACATAACACACACCGTTTTGGATTTCCTGTCTGACTGATTAAATGGTTAGATGGTAAGTACATGCAGTGGGTGTAGAAGACTTTCTGTGTGTGTGTGTGTGTGTGTGTGTGTGTGTGTGTGTGTGTGTGTGTGTGTGTGTGTGTGTGTGTATGTGTGTGTGTGTATGTTTTCTTACTTTTTGTTCTGTGCCAGGCAAGTGATAACACAGCACAAGTGACACCGACACGATTGGAAGCAGGACAAGTTTCGTGAAGACCATCTCTACAAATATATCGTCAGACTCTTTAAATACACACACGCAGACACACATCACACATGCACCATCTCATGCATGCAGGCGCGCGCGCGCGCACGCACGCACGCACGCACACACACACACACACACACACACACACACACTTGAGTTACAAGTAAAGATATACAAGCAGTTTTTATTGTCTTTCGTTATATAGAGCAGCTGCTGCTGTGTGTGTGTGTGTGTGTGTGTGTGTGTGTGTGTGTGTGTGTGTGTGTGTCTCTCTCTCTCACATGTGTGTTCTCCTCACCTATATTCACATTAGAAGTGGGGCCTGGGAACTCCTTTCCCAGCTTCAGTGTTGGCCTGCATGTAGATGTGGGAGTTTCCTTAGGGAATACTCTTGTTCTTCAGCAGGTACACACACCCTCAAATCAATGCGTGAATAGAGATGAACAGGATGAATAAAAAAAACAAAAAAACAAACAAACAATCGCGTCTCAGTGACAGCAATGTTTCTCAGGGTGTTATATAATCCGATGCCTTACAACAGATTTACAAATTCACATATTCCTCAAATTCCGTCTACATATTTACAGTTGGGTGTTAAGGGCACAGAAGTGAAGAACATGCATGTTAAACGTCAAGTTCAAGTTTGTATTGTTAGTCAATATATTGTGCTGAAATAAGAGGGGATGTGTCACAGCCCCCCCCCCCACTAGAGTACCAAGGCGGTTTGTGAAAATGTCTATAAGAGAATGTCTGCATCATATTTGTCTTGTCACAAGTTTATAGATGGCTTCTTTATTACTGAGTAATGTGCAGTACATAGCTATTAAGGTGTTTTCTTCTGTGTTTTTTTGTCTGTGTGTGTGTATGAGAGGGGGGTGGATGCAAGAGACCAAACAAGACAAAGCAAAAGACTTCATCCCACAGGAACGTAATTTAGGGGGGTTTTAAACATTTAATATTCATTGTGAAATTTATAAGTGAGTATTTCCGAAAAAAGATAACTATTACTTTACTGAAAACAGCCCTCTTTTTAGACGATTCAGGCCATAATATTTTCTAATGTCAGCAAAATAAATAAATAAATAAACAAACAAACAAGAAGGCAGTGTTTTTGTTTTTTTTAAACTAGTTTATTCAATTCAAATGTCTAATTTCACTTCACTAATTTAAACAGCATGTTTACTCATCTCTGATAGGAATGGGAATCAATATTATCCCTTTTACATTAGCAGCAAGTGATACTGTATTTTGGGAATTGCACATCTGTGCGTTTGGGCAGGAGACTATCTGACTGAGTTTGTTCATATGTACTTGGTATGTCATGTTGTGTACGTATGTGTGTCTCACATACTCCTGACGTACCCATCTGCATGCTGGTAGATGAGCGTGTAATTGCGGATGTGACCGCGTCACTGCTCCACTGGTTCAGGACTCCAACTCAGCAGCATGTTGCCATCAGAGATCTGCCTCACCACCACTTTAAGACCTGCCGAGGGCGCTGCAGGGGGAGGCAGGGGGGATGCTCATGCAGAGAAGGACAGAAAAAGTGAATCACACGTCACAAGAGATGGAATGACAATAATAATAATAATAATAATCGTTTTATTTATATAGCGCTTTTCTAAAACAATGTTGCAAAGTGCTTTACAAAGAAATAAAACCAGACAAGGTAAAAATAAGAATAAGCCCAAATAAGAGTAAAAAATAAAAACAGTAAACAAATATCAGATATTTGTAAAAGCTTTCACAAAAAAATGTTTTAAGATGAGATTTAAAAGAAGCTAGAGACTTGGTTTGTCTTTGTTCAACAGAAGAGAGTTCCATACTGTGGGGGCTCTAACAGCAAATGCCCAATCACCCTTTGTGACAAACCGAGACCTAGGAATAATCAACAGGGCTCCATCTGCAGATCTTATGGTTGAGAGGGTGTATACCAGGTCAATAAATCAGCAATGTATGTAGGAGCAAGACTGTTTAAGGCCTGAAAAAGTGAGCAATAAAATTTTAAATTCAATTCGAAATATAACAGGGAGCCAGTGTAGGGAAGAAAACACAGTAGTGATATGGTCATGCCTCTTTGTCCTGGTAATGAGCCAAGCAGCAGCATTTTGTACCAACTGCAGACAGTGGAGGAAGCCCTTGCTGATACCAGAGTAAAGTGCGTAACAATAGACTACCTGACAGACCACCAAGATTAGTAACAAAAGGGCTGATGGAATTTGGGGGAACGAACAGAATGATCTCAGACTTATCACCATTAAATTTAAGAAAATTTTCAGACATCCAGGATTTAATGTCAGAGAGAAAAGTTGTGAGATTTGCAAGGGCACTAGGATCTGTGGGTTTTAGTGGCATGTATAACTGAGTGTCGTCAGCATAAAAATGGTAAAACACATTGCGATTTTGAATGACCTGGCCAGGGGGCAGCATGTATATAGGAAACAGAAGGGGCCCAAGAACTGAGCCTTGAGGGACACCACAACTCAACTGAGCCATCGTGGAAGTGGAATTACCCAGAACAACAGAAAAAGTTTTGTTGGTGAAGTAAGAGCCTGATAAACGAAGAGGCAAGCCCCTGATGCCAACCCAAGTCTCTAAGTGATGTAAGAGGATGTTGTGATTGACTGTGCCAAAGGCAGCAATTAAATCTAAAAGAACTAAAATCGAGCAATCACCTCTGTCTAGAGTCAGCAGTAGGTCATTAGTGAACTTAACTAGAGCTGTCTTGGTACTATGAAGTGCTCTAAAACCAGAGTAGAAACTGTTAAAACCCCTATTAGTGTTCATAAAAAAAATCAATAGAGATGAAATTACTCTCTCCAGAACCTTAAATAAAAAATACAATTTGGAGATGTGTCTGTAGTTACTTAAGGACAGCAGATCTAAATTAGTTTTATTCAGCAATTGGTGAATAATGGCATGCTTAAACTGTCTGGAAAAGAACCACAGGCCATAGCATTATTAAGAATTTGCAGAGTAATGGGGCTAACAGTTGAAAATACCTCCTTGAGCAGCTTAGTGGGAATGATGTCTAGGATGCAGGGGAAGGAGTTCATATTGGAGACTTTAGTCTCTTACACTGAAATTGTAATTGGTTGAAACTGGGTAAAAGAGGAAGACTTAACATGGGGAATGGAACGAATGCAAGAGCAAGGCGGGATTTGGGACCCGATATTCTCCACCTTATTTACAAAATGAGGGAGAATGTTTTTGGACAACTCAACATCAGGTTCAAAAAAAGAAGTGGCGGGACCATTAAGAGCAGAATCAATTACCCTAAAGAGAACTTTAGGACTGTGGTTGTTTATTTATTCGTTTATGTATTTATTCATTTATTTGTTTGTTTATTTTATATTTTCCCCCTTTTTTCTCGCCAATTGTATTTTTGGCCAATTACCCCACTCTTCCGAGCCATCCCGGTCAGTGCTCCACCCCTTCTGCTGAGCCGGGGAGGGCTGCAAACTACCACACGCCTCCTCCGATACATGTGGAGTCACCTGCTGCTTCTTTTCACCTGACAGCAAAGAGTTTCGCCAGGGGGACGTAGCGTGCAGGAAGATCACGCTATTCCCCCCAGTTCCCTCTCCCCCCGAACAGGCTCCCTGACCGATCAGAGGAGGCGCTAGTGCAGCGACCAGGACACATACCCACATCTGGCTTCCCACCCGCAGACATGGCCAATTGTGTCTGGGGGGACGCCCGAAAAAGGTTATTTCTTGATATAAGTTCAGAGAAATACGCTGATCTCGCATCCTTAACTGCCTTCTGGTAAATTAACATTTGTTTTGAATATATTTTTATTCAGATTTTGCGATAGTTACGGGTCATTACCAATATAACCCATTCCACAACCTGTAACAGCAAAACATAAAATTTACAATACAATAAGACAACAACACAACAACATTATATTGACAGTATGCGAGACAAATAAATAAAATACAATAAAATTGGGAAGTTGGCAAATTGTTTGGACTGCACGTTGTCAGCGTATAGTCAGCAACAGTAAGATGACTCAGGTGTCTAAGAACATCTCAAATTGCGGCCCCTCATCCATAGGAAGCCTCTGCAGGGCATTAAAGAAAATAATGTAAAGGGTTGCCATTTTGTGGTGAATTTATCTTTTGAACCCCTCAAAGAGCATTTAATTTTCTCCAACTTAAGAAAGAACATCACATCTTTAAACCAAGAGGAGGAGGGAGGCAGTGCAGACTTCCAGTTAAGAAGAATTCTGAGACAGGCTAACATGGTTGTGAAAGCGACAATGTCAGCTTGTTTACGATTTAATGAAAACGAATCTGTGGGGATGCCAAAGAGGGCAATTAAGGGGCATGGTTGCTGGTTAATCTCAAGGACATCAGAAAGAGTTTTAAAGATTGAATGCCAATAGGGTTGCAATTTGGGGCAGTGAACAAACAAACATCTGGTTTTTAAGGGTGTTATGTGCTAGTTCGGACATGTTGACCTTCCATTGTCCTGATTTTCTACAGTCTTCTAAGGGCATGAGTGGGATCGTTCAGCCAGGGGAGGTTATTTGATTTTTGTTTCCTAGTTTTAAATGGCGCAGTTTGGTCGAGGGTGGATAGGCCCTGGTCATTGAATGAATTTAACAGTGCATCTGGATTGAGGGGGGATATAGAGGGATTAAATGAAGATTAATTAAAAGCTTAAAAGGGGTTGGGGATGAGCTGTTGCCTCAAGTGAAGGAGTTCCAAGTATCTCGGAGTCTTGTTCACAAGTGAGGGTAGGATGGAGCGGAGGATTGACAGGCAGATTGGTGCATCATCAGCAGTAATGCGGACGTTGTATCAGACCGTTGTGGTGAAGAGGGAGCTGAGCCAGAAGGCAAAGGTCTTAATTTACCAGTCAATCTTTGTTCCTACCCTCACCTATGGTCATGGGCTTTAGGTAGTGACCGAAGGGGTGAGATTGCGGGTACAAGCGGCTGAAATGAGTTTCCTCTGTAGGGCGTCTGGTCTCAGCCTTAGAGGCAGGGAGCTCGGTGTAGAGTCACTGCTCCCTCGCATCAAAAGGAGCCAATTGAGGTGGTTCAGGCATCTGATTAGGGTGCCTCCTGGGCGCTTTCCTTTGGAGGTTTACTGAGTACGGCCAACTGGGGGGAAAACCCGACGTAGACCCAGAACTCGCTGGAGGGACTACATGTCCAATCTGGCCTGGGAACACCTTGGAATCCCCCAGGAGGAGCTGGAGGGTGTTGCTGGGGAGAGGGACATCTGGAGTGTCCTACTTAGATTGCTGCCACCACAACCCGACCCCAGAGAAGCGGCTGAAGATGAATGAATGAACAAATTAACGAATGAATGAACAAATGAACGAATGAATGAATAGCATCACAGAACTTAACTGCAGTGTCAGCATTGAGAATGCGAGAGCATGATTTAGGATAGTGACTAGGAAGAGCTGTAATGGAACTTTGAAAATGACACCTTTATGGTCAGTTACAAGCATATCCACCAGATTAAGACACAACTAGATGAGAGTACAAGACCTGAAATGTGATTTTTGGAATGTCTGGCCCCTTTAACAGATTGAATGAGGTTAAAATAATCTATAAGATCCAAAAAATGTGAAGTCAGGGACTGGGAAGGACAACACACATGAATATTAAAATCACCAAGAATAAGCACCCTGTCATGTTCTGGCACGACAATAGATAGAAGGTCAGAAAACTCAGAGATAAAACTAACTGAATTAGGGGGGCTATAAATTAAGATGCAGAGTAAAGGGGGAGGGCCAGTGATTAAGAAACATAAAACCTCATAGGAGATAAAATTACCAAAAAGTAACAGGATAACACTTAAGACCTAACTTATGAGAGAGAGAGAGAGAGAGAGAGAGAGGTCTCATACTGACACTCGCATAGATATAGTTGGTTTTGGACGGTGGTGGAGCACTGATCCTTCTCTCACCCTGTTTACTCACCCCACCCCCCACCAGCCCATTTTTCCTTCTCCTTCCCAATGTCCCTCGTTTTCTTATCTCCTTTCACTCTATTTTTCTTGGTTTCCCTTTCTGTTTCTCCACTCCCCTGTTTGTGTGTGTGTGTGTGTGTGTGTGTGTGTGTGTGTGTGTGTGTGTGTGTGTGTGTTTTCTCTCTCTCATTCTCTCTCTCTCCATCTCTTTCTATGTCTGATCCTCTTTTTCTGTCCTCTGCAACTTGTCAATTACAGCTGAAACTGTAATCAGTTATAAATTCTAAATCGAAGCCACTGAATGGATACTGAGATGGGCGTGATGTTGTCTCAGCATTTGGCACCATTTAAATCCTTTGCAGCTGCTTTGTTTACAACATGAACACTGGCAGGTAATTTATGGCAATTTATGTGGATTGTACCATTATTTCAGGAAATGAAACGCATGAACTATTGAATATTTTAGCACTAGCTACTCCTTTGTCCTGTTCTGCTCATAAAATTTTGCTGTTAAAGGTCACCGCTGGGGCGTCCAGTTAGCGTGGCGGTCTATTCTGTTGCCTACCAACACGGGGATCACTGGTTTGAATCCCGTGTTGCCTCCCCCTTGGATTGGGCATCCCTGCAGACACAGAGGAGTAGCTCTTTCTTGGCTATCCAGTTACCTAAATAATAGGAACCAATATGTGCAAATTAATAATTAGAAATCACAATTAATGAAGTTAAAGTGTGGGGTTCCTCAAGGCTCAGTGTGGGGGCCATTGTTGTTTATTTTGTACATTAATAATATATGTGAGGTTTCCAAAACACTAAAAATAATCTTATTTGCAGATGACACAAACCTACTTTACAGTGGGGACAACTTGGAACAACTTTTGGATACAGTAGGAAATGGATTGAAGAAACTAACGAGTTGGTTTGATTCAAATAAACTAACACTAAATCTAACCAAAACAAAATTCATAATATTTGGGAATCGGTCAACAAACTCAAACAAGAAGCTCATGATAAATGATGCAGAAATCGAAAAAGTGTCAGAAATTGAACTTCTGGGAGTAATAATAGACAATAAATTATGTTGGAAACCACATATAAAGCATATTAAAGCAAACATATCAAAGTCAGTTGCAATATTATATAAACTCAAAGATCTCCTGCATCAACCAGCACTATACACCTTGTACTGTTCCTTCATACTTCCATACATCATCTACTGTGTGGAAGTGTGGGGGAACACATACAAAACAAAGACAGATCCAATTTTCATCCTTCAAAAAAGAGCCATAAAAATTGTAAACAAAACCACTTACAGAGAGCCTACAAACCCACTCTTTATCAAACTGAAAGCACTAAAATTTAAGGATTTGGTTGACTTCAAAACAATTCAAATCATGTACAGAGTAAAAAATCAGCACTTACCAAACAGTGTCCAAAAGTTGTTCCAAATGAGGGAAAGTAAACACGATCCCAGGGGAATATGTATATCAAAAAAAAAAAAAACAACAACTAGTGAGGACAAATGCAAAACTTCATTGTATATCCATCAAAGGACTTAATCTATGGATCAACTGTACAAAAGAAATGAAGATGTATACATCAATAAGTAAGTTTAAACAACTCTTTAAAAATAACATATTGAACAGATATAGGATGGATGAACAAAGAGGTGGACTGGAATAACATGACATGCTACATGACGTGTAAGGTGCCTTGTTTGACTTGTACCGTTTTGTTTATTTTGCAATTCTTTTCTTTTTTTCACTTTTGTTTTGTCTTGAAAGTTTTGTTTTGTTTTGATTTGATAGATAAAGTATAAGGGGTAGGACTAGAAAAGTTCTTCACTTCATCCTACGCCCTTTTTGAACATAGTCCAGTTATTACTTGTGTTGTTACAAAGAGTTTGCAAAACATGTTCACTATTATTTCCATTTGTTCTTGTATTCCTGTCTGTATATTTTATTTTGTTATTTTAACATGTTCGAAATAAAATCAATATCAATAAAATCAATATCAACGTCTGCGAGTGGGTATGTCTCCTGGTCGCTGCACTAGCACCTCCGCTGGTCGGTCGGGGCGCCTGTTTGGGGGGGGGGGTAGTGTGATCCTTCCACACGCTACGTTCCCCTGGCGAAACTCCTCATTGTCAGGTGAAAAAAAGCGGCTGGCGACTCGACATGTATCGGAAGAGGCATGTGGTAGTCTGCAGCCCTCCCCGGATCGGCAGAGGGGGCGCAGCAGCGACCGGGACACCTCAGAAGAGTGGGGTAATTGACCAGATACAATTAGGGAGAAAAAGAGGGAAAATAATAATTTTTAAAAAAGAGGTCACCGCTAAATTTCTGGCCAGTGGTTTCATATCACAGAACAGGCTACCTACCCAGTTCGCCACGGAGCAGCTAGCAAGTTAAGAGAGGAGGGAGGGCACAAAACCGATTCTGATTAGTGTGATGGAGCTGCAAAGGATTCTGTAACCACAACTCTACACCTGTGAGGCAGGTGTGCAGTGAGTCAAAGCAGCGCTGGTAACTGGTTTCTACTTGTATAAATGTAATCGGTGTTGTCAGGTTGACAGAGGAAAGTGGCATCGTGCCTGAGGATGACATGGTCAAGAAGTGCCATGTACCGAGAGAGAAGGATTAAACGTTAAGGCTTGAACGGTTTGGAGACAAAGCAAGAGATTCAAGATTTCAACCCCTACAGGCAGCAAGACACAGCAGCCGCCGGGCGTCGTTGTGTTGTGTTACGCAATACTCCTCGCCAACTTTAGAAACCTCAGCAGGTTGAATTGCACGTGGTGAACGCATGCCACTATTTCAGATTGTACTCCGCATACTGTGCGTGAGTATGGGTGTGTGTCTTAACAGCTAGTATATTTACATCCTGTGAATGCGATGACATGGCTGAAACGGGATAGTACTTTAGTCTCTCTCACTTTCTTTTCCTCCACTTTTCTCAACTAGTTAAGTCAAAAGTTAACCAATAGACAAAAAGACCTGTTACAGTTCACATTTAGCTTTACATAATCCAAGAGCATAGTCTTACCCGTGATAACCAGTGACTGACAGGAACTATGTAGTCTATCCCAGAATGGGACACCACTGTTTTTGTCTGTAACTGCACACCACGTAGCCACGTAGCCAGTCACCAACGGGTTGACTGGAGCCGTCCATCGCATGGCCAGGCTGTTGTCATCCAGCGGATGCAGTCATTTGGTTTAGGGGAGGGGGGCTGTGCAGAAAGAGGGAAAAATGACAATGTGCTATAAAAAAAAAAACAGACCCAGAGGTGCAGTGTAGGAAGTATTTAATGGCGTTAGATGTTGGTTCCGCTGCATTCCTATCCAAACACAACTTTTTCCACACATTTGTTTGAGCCGCATATAGACTAAACTCAAATCTCTAGAGAATAAGACAAACTCGTGCGAAGGAACTGTGCACTTTGAATGAAATCAGAGATGACCCATTCCAACTTGCTTTCATGGTCTGGGCATGGGACGACGAAACCTTGTTTACTACAAACACCCCTGGCACACTCATGCAGAAGTTAATCATACAAAATGTGGTACTTTGCAGCTTATATTGCCCAAGTTGGCAGATGCCAATGTTCTTTTTACTCTTTTTCTAACAGGTATACAAAGGCACCATGTTTATCTAAAAACACAGGGGTCAAGTGATATGTACATGAAGAATAATATAATGTGGGAGTGCATGAATGAGGAGACGGAGAGATCGAGTCGAGTCAATTCCGTTTACTCGCCACACAAAACAACACCGATACAGCACAATCTCTCCTGGCAACCTGCTAACCGCTAGGCTGCTGCAAACATGGCTCCTCCCGGAAACCCTAAGCAGTGCCTATGTCAGCACTCTGAATGTCCGCCTTAAAGGAGCAGCAGCCCCTGGTGAATCTACCCTCATTTGTGTATCACCACAATTTAAACGAGTGTTTCACTGTAGCTGTACTGTGGCTAAATGTGTAATTGGGTTGCATTTATATGGTGCTTTTCTAGCTGCAACAGCCATTCAAAGTGCTTTACAATTAATTAATGCCCCCCCCCCCCCCACACACACACACACACACCAGCGGCAGTGTCAACAAGGCAAGGTGACAACCAGCTTATCGGGAGCAGTTTGGAGCAAGGTGTCTCGCTTAAGGACAGCTTGGCATTTTTAGCATCCTCCAGTGGCCAGCAACGCGACTTCAGAGCAGCAGACTGAAGCGGTAAGGTGGACGTTAGGCTAGGCTACATGTTCAGTTAAAACTGCTATAACTTGTGGTTACAAAACGACCTCACTGATGGGCTACTTGTTGCTATTCAAGCCATGCTGATGGCATGTTACAATATAAATCCGTGCCTACTGACATATGTCCTGGAATAGACATGTTTTGCTTTCCATTACAAAAGCCTTTGAATACATTCAGAATCACCTGTCAACAAAAGACTACATCATTACCAGCAAGGTCTTGGGCAGCACGGTGGTGTAGTGGTTAGCATTATCACCTCACAGCAAGAAGATCCAGAGTTCGAACCCCGAGGTTGTCCAGCCTTGGGGGTCCCCCCTGGTTGCACGTTCTCCCATGTCTGCGGTGGGTTTACTCCAATAAAGCCCTGTTGAATTGCTCCGATTTCCCCCACCATCAAAAAGACATGCATGTTAGGGTTAATACTCCTGTCTGTGCCCTTGGCCGAGGCATGGCAAGACGAACAGGAGTTGGTCCCCGGGTGCTGCATGGCGGCCCACTGCCCACTGCTCCTAGTTACACAGCTAGGATGGGTTAAATGCAGAGCGTAATTTCCCCACGGGGATCAATAAAGTAAATCAAAATTGAAAAAAAAAATCAAATAAAAAATCTAATTGTCCTGTAGTTACATCCCTCCCCCCTCCCCAAACTGTAAATAACTGTCGTATATACTATATACTGTACATATGTAATCAACCCTCGCCGACCCTAAGCCCCCCCCCCCGCCCCACCCCGGCAAGAAATCAAGAGTTTTGGTGTGGGGAATCACGGTTTTATTTTAATTAAGCTTCTTTTTTTTGCGGGGGGGGGGGGCAATACGGAGAAAAACACTTGCTAGATGTGCATTCATGTCTGTCCTTACATGAGCAGACACAATCACAATCATTTTCAGAAGTTGGCGCCCATCTCTTTGAGCCGTGATTGTATTGTGTCTTATGCTAACAATTTAACACAACTTGCATTTTCAGTGGACATACACAGCACAAGCTCTGCATCGCCTCTAAAACGTTAATAAACACTGAAAATTCACAAGTGAAATGGTTTTCCATCTTTATATAATACCAAGACAGTGTGCTGGTTAAAGAGTCTGGTCTGTGTGTCAACAGCAAGGGAAAAAAAGAAACAGGACGTGGTCAAAAACTGACGGCCAGCTGCAATATGCTGCCCTCTGCTGTAGGGTGGTGGGACTGTCTCCGTATAATTAGGAGCGCGGGTACAGATGATATTGGCTTGGGAAGCGAGACATTAATAATGAAACTTTAAGCAATATTTGTGGCTTAATTTGACTGGGTGACAGTCGGACACAAGACAAAAGGCAACTGACCTTTTGCAAACCAAGAACCGTAGGGATGCAGAAATGCTTCTTCCTTTGTTGCGGTCGTTATTGATATTGGCCAATATTTCTGTGGAGAAACGTATGGTGAGTTTGTGATGCTCCTCGTCTGTTATCTCACCATCCACTGCCGTCCTCCCGTAACACGTGTTGCTCCGCACGCTCCAGTCCAGGGATTGGCCTCGCTGATGATGTACCGGGTGTCAGGTCTGAAGAGACAAGCCTCAGATCTGCTGTCCCTCACTTTCACAGCCTGGGCATTAGGCTGCAAGAGAAAAACACACCATGTTCTTTGGCCTTTAAGTGTCTGTCTATGGACGTATCTTCACATGCACGTGTGTGTGTGTGTGTGTGTGTGTGTGTGTGTGTGTGTGTGTGTGTGTGTGTGTGTGTGTGTGTGTGTGTGTGTGTGTGTGTGTGTGTGTGTGTGTGTGTGTGTGTGTGTGTGTGTAATTCAATTTGGGAAGTTAAGTATCCACGGTGGTGCAGTGGTTAGCGCGGTCGCCTCACAGCAAAAAAGTCCTGGGTTCGAGCCCCGGGGTAGTCCAAACTTGAGGGTCGTCCTCTGTTTGCATGTTCTCCCCGTGTCTGCGTGGGTTTCCTCCGGGGTCTCCGGTTTCCTCCCATAGTCCAAAGTCATGCAAGTCAGGTGAATCAGCCATACTAAATTGTACCTAGGAATGAATATGTGTGTGTCTATGTATGTCAGCCTGTCCAGGGTGTCTCCCCGCCTGCCACCCAATGACTGCGGGGATAGGCTCCAGCATCCCCGCGACCCTGAGAGCAGGATAAGCAGTTCGGGATAATGGATGGGTCTTTGACTTCGTATTTAGACACAACAAATAACGAAGGATGGGCCCAGGTCAGCAGCAGGTCACTGAGGTCTCCCACTTACGGGCTCCACTTTGAGTAGATTCACTGGAACCAACTTCACTGAGGAAGGAGGGAGACTCGTCAAGTCCACTGGACCAGACGAAAGTGCAAGTAAACTGCATGAGACTTTCACACATAAGAAGTTAGTCAGCAATTCTGTTCTTACACGGAGCAAGACGACGTAACAGCCGTACCCCCCTTCTGACCAGACTGACACCGACGCGGAGACAGGCTTGGAGCATTGCTGGGGGCCTGGACTTCGATGGAGATGCAGAAAGTAAACGCGGCGCTGGAGGTGCTGATTCTCACCGTGCAGCTGGTGTCTGCTGTGCTGCAGCTGAAGAGCTCAGTTAAGACCAGTGAGCTGTTATTACCCCTGGGCATACTGCATAGGAATGCCATGTACACAAATCACATATGTCCACATGGTGTCTGTCTGTCTGTCTGTCTGTCTCTCTCTCACACACACACACACACACACACACACACACACACACACACACACACACACACACACACGGTTTTTGTCACTGTCATTATCATAGAGCTGTTCTCGGTCCCTGGCACCAAACAACCAAACTAAGGCAAAACACAAATGTTACACCGCACGCTAACACACACATACATATGCCAATATATATGTAGCAGTATGAGCACAGAAAAATTATGAAGGGCGTCCGGGTGGCGTAGCGGTCTATTCCGTTGCCTACCAACACGGGGATCGTCGGTTTGAATACCCGTGTTACGTCTGGCTTGGTTGGGCGTCCCTACAGACGCAACTGGCCGTGTCTCCGGGTGGAAAGCCGGATGTGGGTATGCGTCCCTGGTCGCTGCACTACCGCCTCCTCTGGTCGGTCGGGGCGCCTGTTCAGGGGGGAGGGGGAACAGCGTGATCCTCCCTTGCGCTACGTCCCCCTGGCGAAACTCCTCACTGTCAGGTGAAAAGAAGCGGCTGGTGACTCCACATGTATCGGAGGAGGCATGTGGTAGTGTGCAACCCTCCCGGATCGGCAGAGAGGGTGGGGCAGCGACCGGGACGGCTCAGAAGAGTGGGCTAATTGGCCAGATACAATTGGGGAGAAAAAGACAGAAAATTTTTAAAAAAGAAAGAAAAGAAAAATTATGAAAATTATTTCCAAACAATGCTACAAGAGAAGTGGCTTCGCCTTAAATGCAATAATAGCTAAACTTTTCTAGGGGGAAACTAGATAGCCAGAGAGATTTTTTTATTTTTAAAAAGTAACTTTTATTTTAAAAAATACAATCATATTCAAAACACAAGCAAATAAACAGATATTTATAAATAAATCACATTAATTCTCCAGAAAAAAACAAAACAAAAAACAAGTTGGTCATCTTTATCCGAGCACAACACATCCCCATGAGCCCAGAAAACACTGAATTGCTGGTTATCTTTCATTTCTCTGTAATATTTGAAATCAATCATCCTGGCTTCTAACATTCCAGTAAACAGCTTTAAATCAGTGTCTACTGAGATATCCATCTTCCTCTTTCTGCTTACATAAATAGCCATGTTTGCTTGTCCCAAGATAAAGTTCAACAGCTGACATTTCTCTTTTACAGTTTGTTTATACTGAAAGCCCAGAATGAACATGTGCTTGGAGAAAACCTCCCCTACCTTTGCTGAATAAACTCTCCAACAACATGAGCAGTGGTACCAGGGTCACACACTCCAGCTAACAGTGGAAAATAGTTTCTTTGTAAGAGCAAAAAATACATTTTTCACCCACACCCTGACCAATAACAGAAAGAAAAGTATTAACTGCTACTATCCCATGTACAATTCTCCACTGTAAGTCAGCAGCCTTCTTTGTTAATGGTGGTTTGTATAGACCACTCCAAGCAGGTCTGACATCATCTCCCAAGCCCAGATGACTTCGCCAAGGTGTGTCAATGCGATTCTTTAGTTTACCCTTGTTCAGACATTTAACCATCATCCCATATATTAATTTGCCTTTTACCTCTTCTAAATTTAGAAAAGTACTTCTCTTCTCATCTAAAAAAAGAACCCGAAGTCATCAAAACTGGGGCGAATACTTCAACAAGGAAAAGGATCATCGTATGAGGCGCGATCAAATCATTGCTGTATTCATGTAACAGGAGGGATTCGTGTCCCATCAGACAGCGTCTCCAGTGGTCAAGCAGCTTGTTGACGATCCACACAGAACGCACTCCCAGACCTGCCGCAAGAGCAGCTGCATTGCTCAAGTCGGGTCCAGCAGCGTTCGCCACCGATTCAAGAGTTAGAATCCCTGCTCTGCAAAACACTTCTGTGACTGCTGATCCTGCCCAGCAGGGGGTGTTCAGACATCCTCCATGCACCACAGGCTCCCTCAACAACCAGTATAGGGAGTCACTTTGCATTGTCCTCTTTCACCACCATTTTCCACACTGTGAAGACACCGCGGTAGAAAGGTGGCAGGGTTTGAAACTTTAGAGTCTTTAGCTCCATAAGGAACAGTAAGTCATGCAGTCCCAGACCACCAAACTTCTGCAAAATTGTGCGTGCCAGTGGTCCCCACACCAAGTCTTTCGGGCCATAAAGCAGTCTCTGGATAAATTGAAGGCGGAACGCAGCACCTCTACTGGCCAACTGTACAAGTCCTTGTCCTCCTTCCTCCTTTGGGAGAAAAAGAACAGCCTGGGGAATCCAATGCAATTTATCCCCCCCACCCCCCACCCAAAAAAATAAAAATAAAAATAAACAGCTTGAATTCTTGAAAGTAAATTTGAAGGGGGATCAACACAAACTAATCTGTGCCATAATGAAGAAGACACTAGATTGTTGATTACAAGTGTCCTCCCTCTGTAAGACATGCTTTGCAAGAGCCTTTTCCATTTTTTAAGCTGGCCTATTTTTTCTAAAACATTCTCCCAGTTCTTTTCTAACACAGATTCTTCACCTAAAAAAACTCACAAGTACTTTATCCCTCCTTTTTTCCAAGTTAGCCCTCCTGGTAGGACTAAATTGTCTAGTAGCCTTTTCCCAACCATCACAGCTTCACTTTTTGTTCCAGTTTACCTTAGCAGAGGGATTATTATTAAAAAGATCTACAGTCCCCTCCAAGATATCGATATCTCTGTGTTTGTTAATCAATACCATAACATCATCTGCTTATGCTGAGATTTTTACAGCTGAAGTACAACCTGAGGAAAAATAACACCTGAGAGCTATTTTCTGAGTTTGTGAACAAAAGGCTTGATGGAAAGGGAGTACATCATCCCAGAGAGTGCACATCCTTTATGTACTCCACTCTGTACATTAAAAGGTGCAGCCAAACTACCATTAATCTTAAGTATACTCACAATATCACAGTACAGTACCTGGATTTTGGTTATGAAACCTGGACTGAACCCAAAAGCATTTAGCGTCTGCCACAGATACTTGTGTTCAACCCGGTCAAAAGCCTTTTCCTGGTCTATGGAAATGAGACAGTATCTATACCCAATGAGCCAGAGATTTCCTTAACGTGCCCAATTAGGATGATATTGTCACTTATTAATCTGCCGGGCACACAGTAAGTCTGGTCAACATGAGGGGTCTTACTCATCAACTCTCTAAGTCTAGAGACTAAAACGTTAGAGGGGATTTCATAGTCCCCAACAGCAGCAACAAACTGCTTGTAGATATAACACGTGAAAAAAAAAACCAGTTGATGATGGGCATAAATCATGGAATTTTTGAACAAATGTTTGTCGAATTGTATATTTCGATAGAATTTGGAGGCATAGCAATACAAAAGTAATTGTGATTAACCAGATCACTTGACTGGATTTGAATCATACAGTAGATTACAGCAATGATAGTTTTGAAATGGCAGTGGCTAATCTGTTACAGACAACCACAATCACCACACTGACATTTCGAATGTGAACAACCAGGTTTATGATGCTGATGCGCAGCATCAGCAGTAATGCGGACGTTGTACCGGACCGTTGCGGTGAAGAGGGAACTGAGCCGGAAGGCAAAGCTCTCAATTTACCAGTCAGTCTTTGTTCCAACCCTCACCGATGGTCATGAGCTTTGGTTAGTGACTGAAAGGGTGAGATCGCGGAGACAAGCAGCTGAAATGACTTTCCACCGTAGGGTGTAGTACCCACTTGAACACTACTCACGTGGGAGTCTTCAATGTGTCTGTTTTGTAAGGTTTTTTGTAGAGACAACTTCCTTTAGAGTGTCTCAGGAAGCAAATTGGCTCCGTGATTTTAGGTTTACAGAGTTGAACAGAGATCAAAACCGCAGGCTCCACAGCTATATGTTCAAACATATGACTACCCGAAGTGCACAAGATGACTACAAAATATGAAATTTTAAGACATACAATGCCAGGGTGCTGATCTCACCCCCTTCTCACCAAGGTTATATGTTTGCAGCCTCCCTTCTTTCTGCTTCTCTCTGCAGACTTACAGACTGTCTGTCTCTACGCCTTGAAAGCTCAGTGCAGGACTTCTTCTCTGTTTCTTAAAACACATGCATATCTAGACATGTGTTCACGCCATCACATGGTCAGACCTTACACACATACGCAGGGGTATATTGAAATGCATATAGTTAATATATCAGAGTAATGAAGAGGAACTTCAAATCCAAAGAGGCAAATGGCACTCTTTCTACCAAGGAGGCCATGGAGCAAGAAAAGAAGAAGTCGGCTGAATTGCATGAGGAGAGGATGACATAGATGGAAAATCTCCTGCAAACCATCCTGAGCATGACTTCACACCTCCAGAGATCTCTCCAGGAGCGATCCATTTATCAAAAGCAAATCGTCTGTCAGAATGAGACCCTCCAGACCAAGTGTCTTCTCAAATCCAAAGAGGCACAGGCTGCTTGTTCTGCCAAGAAGGCCATGGAGCGAGAAAATGAGTTGATCCTCCTGGACAAAGACAAGCTCCTGCAGGAGGTGAAGGCCCTGCAGAGATAGGCTGTCCTGGAGAGCGCTGCCGCTCTGAAGGCTGAGACGTTAAAAGCTGCTGCTATGGAGAAAACAAAGGCACTGGTAGAGCGGGTGGAACGCCTCGCTGATGATGCCGAGCTTTGGGAGCAGAGCAAAAAAAAAAAAAAAGATGGCTTCTGAGGCAGAGGAGGAGTTAAATAGACACCTCCAGCAGTGGCAGGAGGAGGAGAAGGAACGTCTCCTCATTTATCAAAAGGAACTTCCCTGCCAGAATGAGACCCTCCAGACCGAATGTCTTCTCAAATCCAAAGAGGCACAGACTGCTTGTTCTGCCAAGAAGGTCATGGAGCAAGAAAATAAGTCGATCCTCCTGGACAAAGACAAGCTCCTGCAGGAAGTGGGTGCTCTGCAGAGATATGCTGTCTTGGAGAGCGCTGCCGCTCTGAAGTCAGAGAAGTTAAAAGCTGCTGCCATGGAGAAAACAAAGGCTCTGGTGGAGCGGGTGGAACGCCTTGCTGATGATGCTGAGCTTTGGGAGCAGAGCAACAAAAGGATGGCTTCCGCCCTCCTCCAAGCAGAGGAAGAGTTCAATAGGCACCTCCAGTAGTGGCAGGAGGAGAAGGAGCATCTCCTTATTTATCAAAAAGAACTCCTCAATCAGAATGAGATCCAGAGCAAGCGTCTCCTCAAATCCAAAGAGTCACAGGCCGCTTGCTCTGCCAAGGAGGCCATGGAGCGAGAAAAGGAGTCGATTCCCTTGGACAAAGACATGCTCCTGCAGGAGGTGGAGGCCCTGCAGAGAGACACAGCCCTGAAGGATGAAACATCCTCTCCTGATGAAGAGGAGATGGAGGCCAAGGGAGAACATAAGGTCAAGTCCAAGAAGGGCTGTGTGCGGCGCTTCTTTGGGAGGCTGAGGAGGATGTTTTGATGCATTTGTTCCCCCTTTGACAGAGATTTTTTGTTGAAAGAGCCCTTCGTTTTTCAAACCCACTAACCAATGGCCAACAACAGCTTAAGAAAATAAAATGACCTGTCTCTGTCATTGCAATCTGGCTACCTAAACCGACCTGTCGGGCTCGGTTGCCCAGCGTCCCCGAGCCTCAGCTGCCCAGCGTCCCCGAGTCTCAGCGGGCTAGCAACTCATGTCCAATCAATTGAATTTAATAGAGGTGGACTCCAATCAAGATGTAGAAACATCTCAAGGATGATCAGTGGAAACAGGATGAACCTGAGCTCAATTTTGAGTATCATAGCAAAGGGTGTGAATACTTATGTACATGCAATGTTTCAGTTTTTTTATTTTTAATAAATTTCTACAAAACCTTTTTCGCTTGGTCATTATGGGGTATTGTATGTAGATTGATGAGACAAAAAGGAATTTAATCCATTTTGGAATAAGGCTGTAACATAACAAAATGTGGGGAAAGTGAAGGGGTGTGAATACTTTCCGAATGCACTGTATATAAGGGAACTCAAATATTAGCTGGTTAGGCTTCCTGCTACTACTTGATCATATTTCCACTGCTGGGAGGTAGAGATAGCAATGTGTTATGCTTGCATAGGATAAAATCTTTGCTGATTTAAAATATATTGACCTGTTGTCATTTTTTCTACAGCAGATACAATCCCACAACAGACCTGGTTGTACTCCCCTCTGTTCTGGGCAGAATGGTGACGGGAGAGAGGGCAGGATGCCAGGTAAGAAATCAATACCTCAGAAAATAACATGCAAACAGAAGGGCAGCTTCAGAACAACACATTGGCTGTGTGTGTGTGTGTGTGTGTGTGTGTGTGTGTGTGTGTGTGCGCTTAAATTTGCTTCTTTCTGTATGCAGAGTGGGGGAGAAACAACAAACACAAGTGTGTGTGTTTGTCAGAGATGGCGGGTACAAGAGAAATGAAATGTATTGTGTGTATGTGTGTGTGTGTGTGTGTGTGTGTGTGCGCGCGTGCACACATGTACATGTGTCTTCTCCTGGATTGCCACCTTGCCATGGTGGAGAAGCTTGCGTGTACCAATGATCCCAAGAGCTATGCTGTCTGGAGCTTGGCTCCTGGTAAGGTCACCCAAGGCGGATAGGTCAAGGGGGAGGTTCCAGACAAAGCACGATCCAACATAGATCTCAACGGTGGAACTGGTGGAAGATGTCTCCAGGCCACAACAGCAGTGAAGCTGGATGAAGGCTGCAACAGAGGGTGGTCCCCAGTCATCTTGGTTCTCCATGACATTGGACTCTGGCCACCCCCTGCCAAAGACCGTGTGGTGGCTACAGGCACATCAGCCACTCCACGTAAAAAGCTGTCATGTGCAGGAGTCCTCCCATTACGTGGCTCCAGGATCAGCATCTACACCCACCTGAGGACCCAGAGAGAGGATGGTCATACTCAACCCCATGTGACCGCTGATGATGATAATGATGATGGTGTGTGTATGTGTGAGTCTGAAGTTTGGCTCTGGTGCTGCTGAAGTGGCTTTGCTTGATTGCGCGCAGCATCTCACCTCTTTGCCAATTATCATTGGTTTTTGAAGAAATCTTGTTGCTCATCTTAAGAAATTAAGAGCTCTTTTTTATTTTGATCAAGGGGGCCCGTATTTTTTTTTCTCTCTTCATTTAAGGGATCTCATTGTGTGACTCATTGTTACGGACTAGTCGGGTCTAAGGGTTAAACATGCAACACTAGTCTTAACCTGGAATGTGTAGAAAAGATGGAAACGAGGAAAAAAACAAGGAGGACTGATTTCCAAGACGAGAGAAATAGCGGTGGTGGGCTAGCTTACCGAGGTAGCAGGCTAGCAGTTAGCAGGTCCCTCTGACAAGGCCTCAGCCGCGTGGGTCACAGCTTCCGTAAGCGGCGGACACCGTCTTGGTAGTTTAGGTTGATGGTGGATGGAGCCTCAAAAAAATAAACGAGACTTGGTTTTCTTCAAAGTCCTTCAAAGCTGGAATGGTGTGAACCTGTACCGCATTTTCAAAGTGGCGCATCCTGAGGCGTTTAGGCAACCTCCCGCCATTAACAAACTCCAGGAGATGCACCTGCACCTCACGGTGACGTCCTCATATCTACCCTGCTTAACCACACCTCCACTCATTTCTCAACGAAAACCAGTCCAAATAAGTAAGAAAAGAAGAGGGGAAAAGGCAGCTATAACCCCTATCACTTCTAACATTCCTCCCCCCTTACAAAAAAAACCAAACATCTGGTTTCAACCTGTTTTTTTATCCTTTTTATATCATTTTCTCATTTCCTAAAACATCAACAAGACTATGTACAGTTATAATCTAATTCTTTTTTCTTTTTTTTTCCTCCACTGATTCAAGTGCATTACTATCAGCAATGCACTCCCAAACTTTTCAAAAATACCCAAACCATATGTTCATCCCCTTGACAGGGTGTCGGCAATAACATTTTCTCTGCCTGGCAACTGCACTACCATCAGGTTATATGGTTGTAAAATTAAACTCCAACGGAACACTCTCTGAGTGGATGTTCTGAACTTTGACAGGAACGTAAGTGGGTTGTGGTCAGTGAGGACTACCAGATCAGCTCCAGCACTAGAGACGTACACCTCAAAGTGTTGGGACTGCTAGGACGAGAGCCAGGGCCTCCTTCTCGATGGTGGAATATTGCCTCTGATGGCAATTCAGTTTCTTGGAGAAATATGCAACAGGCCTGTCTATTCCTGACCCATCAGTCTGTAGCAGCACCGCCCCCACTCAAACATCACAAGTATCCACTGCAAGCTTGAATGGGACAGAGAAGTCTGGAGTAACCAGGACTGGTTCACTAGCTATAATAGCTTTAACCATTTCCAGCGCTGTCTGACAATCCGCTGACCAGCTAAACTTAACTCCCTTCTTCAACAGGTTTGCGAGTGGTGTTGTCACAGCTGCGACGTTGGGAACAAACCGCCTATAAAAACCACACATGCCCAAAAGGCGCATTAGCTGGCGTTTTGTTTTCGGAACAGGTAGGTCTAAAATGGCTTGCACCTTGGCAGTCCTTGGTCTCACTGAACCTTTACCCACGTGGTGCCCCAAATATGTGACTTGCCCCTTTCCAATCTTGCCCACAACCTGACAAGCACGACAGTGATGACAGTATGAAACCACACCTTTATGCATTTTGGGCCAGTAGAAATGTCTACCGAGTTTTTCTTGAGTTTTACGGATGCCTAAATGACCTGCCAAGGATACTTCATGGGCTAAACGCAGGACTTCCTTCCTGAAACTCTCAGGAAACACAATTTGAGTCATAACGGTCCACGGTTCATCCGCAGGATGATCATGAGGCTGCCATTTCCTCAACAAGACCCCATCTTGGAGAAAGAAACCTTCAGCCACAGCCTTCATGTCCTCAGCATTATCAGCCATCTGTCTTAAATAGAGCTACAGAGGATCTTTTCCTTGCTCTGATATAAGGGCTTCCCGAGAAAACTGGGAGCAGGGGGGCACCTCAGCTAGTCTAGCAAAAAAGGTATCAACCAAACCATCAGACAGTTCATCCTGCTCACTGAAATTTCCCTTTTCAGCAGCCAGAGCCTGACCATGCGTCACCACACATGCCGTAAACACCTCTGGATGTTCTTTTTCCAAAGCCATGGTCTCACAGACCTCACAAGGTGTCTCACTCACAACAGGTGTCACACAAACCTGAGTACCAGCCAAATCATTGCCCAACACAAAGGAAACTCCTTTAATTGGCAAGGAAGGAACAATACCCACTACTACCAGTCCATTTACAAAGTTAGCTGCCAGAAATACTTGGTACAAAAGGGACACTAACAAAACCACCTCCTACCCCCTTCACTGGGGTAGAAGCTTTTAAATAGGTGGCAGGCAGTAGGTCTATCACACCCTGAACCATTAAGGACTGTGTGGCACCTGTGTCCCTCAAAATTGATATAGGGACCATTTCGCTATCAGGTGCACCAGAAACTGCTCCTTTTGACTCAAAACTTTCAAACCCATTCACTATTGGGCAGGAAGGCAGGTTCAAACTGTCCACTTCACAGGAATCGATCTGAGTCTGGGTGCTAATCAATCCCACAATTTTCCCCATTTCCATTTTTCCTTTTGAGACCGGGACAACTGTACTTTATATGGCCAGGTTTTCTGCAATAATGGCAGATGACATCTTTTTGGAAAAAATAAGGCTTCTCATATCTTTTCGCTGGCCCTGGAGACTGAGCAGAGGTGGGAGTAGATTCTGTCGTGACAGCCTCACCAGGCCTGTCAGTTGCAGCCTGCCTCCTATCCTGTCTGCCAAACTTTCCTTTCCATGACATTTCTCTTAGAGTTAACTCATAAGAATCTGTTGCCATAGCAGCTTTTCTTAACTCAGTAATGCCCATCTTATTTAGATGCATCTCCATATGCCGGGGTAAACTGGTTTTGAACTGCTCTACCAGCATAAGTTGCCGCAACTCTTGAAAGGTGTGTGTTAGTGCTTACTAACCACCTGTCAAACACAACCTCCTGTTGCCTAGCCAAATCAAGGAAAGTTTCACTTGATTTACGCTGCAGAACTTCTGAACTGAACCTGAACTTCTGTCGATAGGCTTCTGGCACCACCTCATAGGCTGTCAGAACCACCTGCCGCACAGTATCATAGTCTCTGCTGTCAGAAGCATCTAACGCAGCATAAGCTTCCTGGGCTCTGCCCTCAAGCACACTCTGGACAAGCAACCTATTCTCAGGCGATTCTAGCTCTTTGGCAATTTTCTCAAAAGCGTCAAAGAAGGAACCCACATCATCTCCGTTAAATTTTGGCACGAGTCTCAAACAGCTAGAAACATCAAAACAAGCTTCGTGCTTACGTTGTAAGTCAATGTTGTTCACTTTAAGCTTCTTTTGCTCTGTCAGCTTTGCCAGCTCAAACTGAAACAGCCGCTCCCCCTCTCTCTTGCTCTGCTCGTTCATGTACGTGATCTTTTAGGTGTAACACTGAAATAAGGGTCTCCACAATCTCTGTCTTTTTCGTCTCTGGAGTGACGTCTACCTCACAATATTGAGCTGCTGAAAGCAAATCTTCCTTTTTAAGCTTACGCAACTCCCTGCGCCCAACATCACTCCCACAAAACTCCTCTGCATTGAACGTTGCCATGGTTATCGTTATCAAATTCTCTCAAAAGTTAGGCTAACCAAAAGAGACGAGACTCTCACAAAATTACCTCCAAGGTAACTATTACCAAATAGCCTTACCGACAAAACATATAACCTGCAACAAGAATTGGCTCATAAATCGAAATATTCCCAGAAATTGATATGAACAGACCGCACACAGAGCGCTCACGACGTTACTCGAAGACCCAAAACCGATACACTGCAGTACACACCAGCAAAACACCTATTAGTCCAGTAGCTATTGTAACCGGTTATTTTCTTGCCCGGTGCGGGATTCGATACGGGGTGTACTGCACCACAAGGCGACATCACTAACCGCTCGGCTAAAGGGTCGGACCCGTAAGTTAGGGACTAGTGTGTGTTATTAGTAGTTTACAGTCGTCACCCTCTCCCGGGAGCGCGCCCTCGCGCTTTGTTATTCCCGCGCTCTGAAGAGACTTCTGAGGATCTGCACACTTCCAGATCCCACCGCTGCCACCAATGTAACCGGTTATTTTCTTGCCCGGTGCGGGATTCGATACGGGATGTACTGCACCACAAGGCGACATCACTAACCGCTCGGCTAAAGGGTCAGACCCGTTAGCTAGGGACTAGTGTGTCTTATTAGTAGTTTACACTATCAGCTAACAAGCCAAACCAATCCGTTAGCAACCTGTAGACCTAGATCCCTGTTTCTAACCTCAACACACACGATAAATGCATTCAATAACTTCCCTTCTAGCTAGCTTAGTTTTACATACATACGCAACCATCTGTTTTGAGTGAGAAGTTGGCACCGTGCAGCTATTCTGCACGTAGCTGTATGTCCGTGGCCTACTTCTAAACCTAGCAATATGCGGCTTTTCCCGAGCTGAATCCACCTCATTGGTGCCTCTTCTCACAAACAGAATGCTTGGATGTAACTCGCTGCTGACGTCTAATCGCTAACCGGTTTTTATCAAACATTAACATGCATTTAATCTTCAAATAAATAGCGGACGAGCGCCCCAAATTGTGTTACGGACTAGTTAAGGGTTAAACACGCAACACTAGTCCTAAACTGGAGTGTGTAGAAAAGATAGAAACGAGTAAAAAAAAAAACAAGAAGGAGGACTGATTTCGAAGACGAGAGAAATAGCGGAGATGGGCTTGCTTACCGGGGTAGCAGGCTAGCAGTTAGCAGGTCCCTCCGACAGGCCTCGCCCGCTTGGGTCTCAGCTTCCGTAAGCGGCGGGCACCGTCTTGGTAGTTTAGTTCAGTTTAGGTTGATGGTGGATGGATCCTCAAAAAAATAAACGAGACTTGGTTTTATTCAAAGTCCTTCAAAGCTGGAATGGTGTGAACCTGTACAGCGTTTTCAAAGTGGCGTATCCTGAGGCGTTTGGGCAACCTCCCACCATTAACAAACTCCAGGAGACGCACCCGCACCTCACGGTGACGTCGTGTTATATACCCTGCTTAACCACACCTCCAATCATTTCCCAATGAAAAGGGTTGCTATAACCCCTATCACTTCTAACACTCATATAGCTGTAAACATTTCACCTTATTGATGCAAACTAAGTATTTTTACGACAATGTCCAAATTAAGCCACAGGGACATATGAACGGTAAGAGGAGAGACAATTTGGACAAGAAATGGTCTTGGGGGCCGCGGTGGTGTAGCGGTGTCGATACAGTTGCCCACTGGGGACCGGGGTTCGCGCCCCGGTCTCATCAGATCCGACTATGGCCGGATTCGATGAAGCAGTAATAATTGACAATGCTGTCTTCGGGAGGGGGGCGGAGTCGGCTTGTGTTCGTCACATGAATGCGTCTCTGGGTGTGTCGGAAAAAGCAGTGGTTCGGTCTGGATTCGCCTTGTCACGAAAGTGGCGAGGCATCTCCTTCGAGACTGCAGGCCAGAGAGACGCAGTTGGCGAACGCCTGCAGTACGAGGGTGGGTGTAGGAATTAGAATAGGGAGTGATTGGCTACTAAATTGTGAGAAAAAGAGGAAAATCAGAAATACATATATATATATATATATATATATATATATATATATATATATATATATATATATATATATATATATATATATTAAAAAAAGAAGAAGAAATAGTCTTAGCTGGTGTGTAACTAGGGAAAAAACTTGGCCCATAACTGTCAAATAGTGGAGATTTATCAAGAGTCAACTGCATGTTATTTTTTTACCAAAGGGGTATAAAATAGCCAAATGTTCCCAAGGGGGGACAACAGTACTCTCTTAGGAATGATGGTCCATTAATGTTAACTACTACTACTACTACTACTATTACTTTCGGTTGCTCCTGTTAGGGGTTGCCACAGCGGATCATCCGTTTCCATCTCTTCCTGTCCTCTGTATCTTCCTCTGTCACACCAGCCACCTGCATGTCACAGTGCCAACATTTAAAGTTCCAACTCTCACCTCCACACTCCTACCCTTCCTCCTCTCCTGCTGCCTTTGGATATGCCTTCCCCTCTCCTTCTCCTTCACCCAACAATAGCATAGTTTCCACGGGCACCCTGCTGGCCAACAGCACTGGTGGCAGTCATTGGTAACCCGGCCCTCGACCAATCCCGTATAGAAATCTGATTTGTGATCCACATATTTGATTTGGCAAAGATTTTATGCTGTTACTGTTAACTGTTAATACCATTACTGTTAACTATATAATGGAAAAGTAATGCACACCATTGGCTGTAGTGTGGTGCTGATCACTAGAAGTAAAGTTGAAAGTAGGAAAAAAAGTGTCGCACACTGGCTCCATATGTATATCTCCTTTTTTCTAATTTTATCATTAAACCTTTTCTAATGAGATGCTTCAAAATGTGCATTAAATACGTTATGGAATTACGGCTATTGTCTATATTCAATCCATGAGGTTACAGGGTTCTCAGATGATGGATCCAATAGTGTTCCCTCCTGTAAAGTAAAACATCCAAGTTACCTCCTCTTGAGGGGAGTGATACCTTCTCAATACCAATATTTCAATCAGGAGTGATATAGTGAAAGAATTGAATATAATTATTTACCTAAAACAAATTATTTAGCAGAAATGAATACATTTCAAAAAAGTCTTAGGCGCTTAGGCTCAGCAAGGAGATTTTTTTAATCGAGGGGCATCAGCCCTGAGCAGCAGCATAACATAGTATATCCTCCATTGAGTCTAGATACTGGTAGTGGTGGCTTATGACTTCTGCTGAGATGATAGACCGATAGATATTCCAGTTCTTCTTGCCATGCCTAGGTCAGGGCATTAGCCCTAATATGCATGTCTTTGAAGGACCCAGAGGAAACCCAAACAGACACGGGGAGAACATGCAAACTCCACACTAAAAGCCCCTCTTACGGCCTGGGGTTTGGACCCAGGACCTTCTTGCTGTGAGGCAACAGTGCTAACCACTGGTCCCCGTGCTGCTCCATAAGGCTGGTGAGGCTGATGAAGAGATGAAACGTATGATCGGCAAGGACTAGGCAGTGGCCGGGCACATATAACAGCAGCATGAATGCCAAGAAGTGCAGAGATAAACGTATTTAAAAAGATAGCAGCAAGATGATAGGCTAACCATGAAGGTGTGTCACCGTGCTATTGGATAGATGAGAACAGGTGATGTGATCAGTAGATAACTCATTTAACAGCTCCAGACAATGACAGTAAGGGAAAATATGAGTGAGCATGCATGCAAAAATGGCAGGATAGAATATGAAATATAACTACAGAACTATGCATTGCAAAATATAGTCTTCCTGACCGAATTTTCGCTGAGGTTCAGTCTTTAATCACTCATCTCAGTCACTTAGATGAGTGATGAAACGTATCTGTCCATAAACATTGTATTCAGATGAACTGATTCAACCATCTTTGATTCCGTGAGTTTAGTTAACATTCCTTATGCTACAAATGTTTATGTGAGCTATCCTTAGTCCCTTCTTAGGTAGTTGAATAAACCTATAATAATAAGTTTGCTCTTCATCTAATAACCAATCGACATCAGAATTCTCACTACGGCAACATTTATATATACACAAAACAATCAAACATAGACATACAGAAAGTCACATGTGAATTAAAGACATACACATACAAACCCATTCACTCACCCTGTCACACCAATCCATGTTTCCCAGCCTGAGTAAGCTGACCTCCACGCTGACCATTATTGTAATTCCTTTCCTTTTAATCAATGATTCTGCCATTTCTATATGTTTTCCTAATCAATTATCCAATTAATGAATTATTGTGAAAAAGAAAATGAAAAGTATTCTAATTTAGCTGAACAGCAAAACAGTGGATTATTCTTGAGGTTCTATATATTGAAATAATTAAATTTGTTTTAATATCTAGTTTCAACACAGTACATGTATACCTATCCTATTTATAGACCCATGTCTTAATCAAAAATGAACCCTTTCTAAAACAAAACAAAGAACTTTCTACTTTAATCTAGACATAGGGTGTTTCCTAGAGATTAGTCTATGCATATTGAAATACTGAAAATATATCAAATGTACAATGAAGTTAAAATAAATAATATCATTGAAATAAATAAATTGAATAGGCTAATTCACAGTTCAATTTAAATAATAAGTCCACACTTTACACAGTACATCTTCTCCATCTTGATATAGGCAAGTCCCTTTTCCAGTATCAACCTTATCACACTGGCAGAGTTGATTTGATCACCTTGCTGAAATAAGTCTCTGAAGCCTTATGCTCCTGGAAGTATTTAGTATCTCCGTTGAAGGTGATTAGTGTGGCTGGATGGATTATCCCATGTTTAATCTCAGCTTCACGTAATTTTGCTCTAGCTTCTTGGAATTGAGCTCTTCTTTTGGCCGTCTCCGCTGTCAGATCTGGGAAAATCCTCAACTTCATCCCTCAAAAGTTCATCACTGTCGCCTTCTTCGCTATTTTTAGAATAACTCCCTTGGCCAAATATCTTTGCATTCTCACTATCATCACTCTGGCTCCCGATTCAGTTACTGACCTGACTGTTCAATTTCCACTTCAGGCTCACATCGGAGGATTTTTAAAAACATTTTTTCCTTGAATACCTCTTTGAAGAAAGTTGCCATGAAAGTGGTGGGATTTCCCTTTTCAATATCTCGGCTCAGTCCAAATACCCATATATTGAACTTTCCTTTGTGGGACTTCAAACATTTGGCCTTTTCTCTCAGATCCTTGTTCTTCTTTTGGAGGAACTCTTTGGAGTATCCAGCTAGGTTGTCTGACCCTCCATGCTTGAAAGGGCCTGCTCTGCCTCCATGAGTTTTTTTGTTTCATTCATTCAAGTCAGCTTTCAAGTACGCCGTAGTTTTTTTCTATTGGAGTGTTTATCTCCTCTCTAATTAATGAGTATTAACATTTCATGCTGGTCCTCATCTTTAGCACTTTCATTGTTCATGATGAGGTTCCCATAAGGTTCTCAGGTGAGTCAGCTGGACTGTCCCACTGATCTGTCAGTTCATTCTTCTTCTTTTTTTTCCACATCACCATTAGCAACTTATATTTCAATATATATACTTCCTTGCCTTCAAGTCTTTTGTCGTAAGTCTTATATCATAATTGACTAGATCAACTGATTGATTCAAAAGGTTGCTGAAGCTCAGCAATCCTCATGCTTACTCCTTGCAACCGCCTATATATATACCGATGTTTTGTTATTTCCTTTATCTGTTCTGAACCCTTAGAATACTCTGTTGTAAACATTATATTGTCATTTGATTTCACTGTAGGTTTATTTTTTAAACAATAAGACCTAGGTATTTATTTTATTTTAGTGGCAGCATCATTTAAGACAGATTTATCATATCCTCTTTGTTGAAAGTTGTGTTTCATTTCACTCATGGACCTGAGAAAATCATCCATAGTCTGGCAAATTCAGTTTAATCTGCAGAGCTGACTAAAAGGGAGACTATTTTTAATGGTAAGAGATGGTCAAAGTCTGCCCTTAGTAAATTATTTCTAGCAGTAGTTTTTCTGAACAGATCTTACAAGTAATTATTCTCTCCAATAATCCATAAATCTAGAAAACAGGTAAAATCAGAACATGAGTTGAGGTCTGTAAAAATACGACTCTACCTGGTTCTTGGACCCTTTAAACGAACAAAACACATCAACCAAATGCCTCTTCCATAAAACTATATTCTCCTTGAAGCCATGATTAGACTAAATTTTGGGGAAGCATGGTGGCCCAGCGGTTAGCACTGTTGCCTCACAGCAAGAAGGTCCTGGTTTCGAACCCCAGGCCATCCCAGGTTCTTTCTGTGTGGAGTTTGCATGTTCTCCCCGTGTCTGTGTGGGTTTTCTCCGGGTGCTCCGGTTTCCTCAAACCATGAAAAAGACTTGCATTTTAGTGTTAATACACCTGTCTGTACCCCTGTCCAAGGCAATGGAAAGAACTGGAGTTGGTCCCCAGGTGCTGCACTGTTGCTAGCTACATGGCAAGGATGGGTTAAATGCAGAGGATGAATTTCCCCAAGAGGATTAATGAAAGTATCTTGAGTATACTTCTCTTACAAGACCATATACAAATTAGAAAATGAGGGTGAAAAGGAACTACCCATAGGTACTCCACATTTCTGAATATAAAAGATATCATGGTATTTTAAAATCAACTTGGCCAACTCCAAAAGACAGTTCTTTGAGGGACTTCCAATAGAATTGTGTTTTGAAAAGAAGTAGTCCAGGACCTCGATACCTCCATCATGTGGTATGGCTATATACATAGCATTCACACCAAAGAACACTAAATAAAACTCCTCCTTGTCTAAGAAAGGGTCAATGGATTCTATAAAGTTTATTATGTATCCTGTGTCATTTGTAAAGGATATAAGGTTCTCAGCTAACGGTCTGATACAGGAATCTACAAAGTTAGAAAAACTACCAGTAAGAGAGCAAATACTAGCAACAATGGGTCGGGCTGGAGGATATTCAAGACTTTTATTTATTTTTATTAATGTGTAAAAAGTAGGAATGATAGGATGTTCAGCATTTAGAAAGTCATATTTTTTTTCTAGAAATTTCAACATTCTGTAATAGATGTGCAAGGGCTTCACGAACAATACTCTTAAAAGAATGAGTTGAGTCCCCTGGAAGGTGATTGTAAAAAAAAAAAATCTTATCAGAAAGTTGTCTTAGATATTCATTAACATAACCAAGTCTATTCGTGACCACAGTGTTTTACTTTCCAGGAGGGAACACTATTGGATCTCATTTGATCTGATTGAATGAACGTCTGATTGAACTTGTTATTGCTAGCACACCACATGACGCTCTGAGGAACGATCTCTATAGCAAACCCAAAGGCTACTCCTTAGTTGAAATACTAACAGAAGGACAAAAACAGAAGCGCTATCAGCAGGCAATGAACAGCTAAATCAGCTTAGTCTGTCACACTCGGAAAAAGTACATGCTGTAAACAGAGGGCGAACATGCCGGAACTGTAGTGCAAGCCATAAACCACGTCAGTATCCAGCATATAATGATGAATGTTCTGCATGTGGTGCGAAAGGACACTGGGCAAGATTCTGCAGAAAGGACAGATGGCAGAGGCAGCAACACTCCAGCAGAAGTAAAAGAAGTAAGTCTTGCCCACCACAAAACAAACATCACAGATGGCAGACATCCAGAAAGAGCCACAGACAACGAAACGAGTCCAAAATCGATGTTGTCGACAGCTATGAACCTGATGAAGAGTACATGTATCAAAAACAGTTCTACTCCACCACAATCAGTGAAAAGTGCATGCATAGCATTGACAGCAAACCACCCAGAGAGGAGGCATACACAACCTTGAATGTGAGACCACCTGATCTACCAGGCCATAGACATACACTCTGCCTGAAAATAGACACAGGGGCGTCGGGGAACACACTCACTGCGCACATTTAGACAAATGTATGACAACGAAAACTATGCCTACAAAAAACTAAAAAAGAACCACACTAAACTGTCTGCTTATACTGGCCATGAGATCCCTTGCCTCGGAACTATTAACATTCCATGCCAATATAAGGAGTTTAAATGGATCAATGCCAGGTTCTATGTTGTGGATGTACCAGGGCCAGCCATAGTTGGACTACCCACAAGTGAACTGTTAAGCCTTGTAACTGTGAATGTGGATACAGTAAAAGAAAAAGTAAATGATAACCAGAAAAAAGCACCAGCAAAGCAAACAAAACCACCAAAAATATCAACCTGTGCAGACCTTAAGAGATCGTACCCAGACCAGTTTGATAAAATAGGCAACTTCAAGGGAACTGCTAAGCTTATTCTGAAAGAGGACGCCGAGCCATTCATAGAGCCAGCACGGAAGTGCAGCATCCACATCAAAGACAAGCTCCAGGAAGAGCTAAACAAACTTGTGGAACAAGACATGCTGCGAAAGGTGGAAAAACACACAGACTGGTGCTCCAGCCTTGCACATGGCACCAAGAAGGGCAGGTCCCTAAGGATATGTCTAGATCCACAAAAACTGAATGCCAGCCTGAAAAGGTGCCCGCACAAGATTCCAACCGTGGAACTGAACCCAAAGTTTGCAAATGCAAAAATATTGAGTAAACTTGATGCAAAAGCAGGATACTGGTCCATAAACCTTGATGAAGACTCACAACTGCTGACAACATTTCGCACTCCTTTGGCAGGTACTGTTAAAAATGCTTGCCATTTGGGCTAAATGTCTCTCAAGATCTTTTCCAGGCCAAGATGGACCAGATCCTCGAGGGCCTTCATGACGTGGTCAGCATAGCTGATGATATAGCTGTATACGGAAAAAAATGAGGAAGAACACGATAGAAACCTGATCAACCTGATGGAATGTGCAGCTGAAGCAGGTATTGTGTTCAACAGCGACAAATATATGATAAAACAGAACAGCATCTCATTCTTTGGCAATCGGTATACAGACAGTGGCATCAAACCAAACCCAGCTAAAATCAGATACATACAGAAAATGCCAACCCCCCAAAACAAAGATGACCTACATAGGTTCATGGGAATGCTGACACACCTATCACCCTACATACCAAAGTTTGCAGACAAAGCTCACACAGTGAGAGGGTTATTGAAAAATGGAGCACCATGGATATGGGACGCAGATCACCAAAAATGCTTTGAAGACTTGAAGTCAGCAATCACTGAGGATGCATGTTTAAAATATTATGACCCAAACACACCCTTAACCCTTGAAGTTGATGCGTCACAGAAAAGCCTAGGTATAGCATTGGTGCAGAACAACAGACCCATTGCTTTTGGCTCAAAAACCTAACAGACTGCCAATCTAGATACAGCAACATAGAGCGTGAAATGCTTGCCATTGTTTATGGGATGCAGCGATACCACACCTACCTGTACGGGAAGTCATTCATAGTGATAACATCACAAACCGCTCGTCACCATATGTGCAAAACCACTGCATGCTGCACCACCACGACTCCAGAGCATGCTGATCAAGAGAAAGGGGTAGAACTATGAAGTAAGGTACCGACCTGGAACACAAATGGTCTTGGCGGATACTCTAAGCCAGTTACCAAATCCAGAAAACCATGGTGACATTGAGCTAGACGAGCGCATAGATGGAATTGATGCAGAGATTGAGGATCCAGAGTTGCACACCTTCACCATAATAAATGTCTCCTCTGAAAAACAGGACATGCTCCATACAGAAACTGCTGAAGATCCTAAACTTAGTGCGCTGAAAGAGCTGATTCACCAAGTGATGGCCAGAAAAGATACAAGAACTGCCTAAAGACCTGCGTGCTTGTTGGTCCTTTAGGGATGAACTCGCAGAAAACACGCCGGCTTGCACGAGAAAGTGTCTATTGGACAAAGATGAATGACGACATTGAAAGAGTTTGCAGATCTTGCAATGTATGTGTGGAACATCAAGATGCAAACCCAAAAGAGCCTCTTAAATCACATGAAATTCCCTCCAAGCCATGGCAATCTTTAGCCTCTGATCTATTCGAAATCAATGGCCACCAATATTTGCTGACTGTAGACAGATATTCAAAATATTCACTGGTGGATGAAATGAAAATTCCAGTGTCTAGCCAAGCAGTCGCACAGAAAATGCAAATGTACATGTCCTTATTTGGACACCTTGATGAAATACTAACCGACAATGGACCACAGTACACAGGGCAAGCTTTTAAAAAGTTTGTAACCGACTGGGGAATAAGACACATAACAAGCTCACCCCACTACCCAAAAAGCAACGGGTTCATTGAAAGGCATGTGCGACATATCAAATCAATTGTGACGAAAACTCAGAAAAATGGGGGTCATCTACACACAGCATTACTACAAGTCAGAGCGAACCCTATCGATAGTAAGCTACCATCACCTGCAGAACAGATCTTTGGTAGGCCTGTTACCACCCTGTTGCCAAGTCGGGCAGACCCAGGCAAAGAGCAACACCAAATGCATCTGGCTCACAGAGCAGCTGTAGTGAAGGAACATCATGACCGCAGCTGCTGCAGAGAACTACCTCCACTCCACCCTGGCCAGCATGTCACAGTGTTAGATAGGGAGAGAGGAACATGGCACCCAGCAATTGTCCTCCAAAAGTGTACTGAGCCAAGGAGCTACATTGTCCAAACACCGAATGGAAACAAGGTCAGACGTTGCAGGAGCCATCTGCGAGAGCTACACAATCCACAACTGTAGCAGAATATAAAAAGGATCCGCTTTGCTGAGCCACAATCTCAAGATGAAGCTCAAAAGAATCACAGGGGCCCAGATGAACACTTACCACACCAACCGGTGAAACTAACACAAATGCAGAAGAGCTCAAAAGCCCAAAGCCAACACACACAAGATCTGGGAGGGCTATAATCAAACCAGCCCACTACAAGGACTATATTTAACTATGGATTATGAGATAACGTCTTGTGACTAGAAACATTATAACTTCCTCATCTTTCATGTACACTTTTCTTAACTATGTTGGTTTAAAAAAATCTTATACTGTTGTAAGTGAGAGGGACATGCGTTAGTTGAATCATTCCAATCATATGTGGACAAATGGTGTTTAATGCATTTGATAGACACTGCATTTAAGTTCTCGTTTATTACACAGGACTGTTAAAATATGTTGACCTTTGTTATAGTCTGTCGGGGACTCCAACTAAGTAGGGGGGATGTTGTGATATGTTAATTAGGACAGGATGCTAGGTGAAGTGGTACAGGAAGTGATGTATGATGTATTGACGCCTGAGCATAACGTGGAGTAAAGTTATGTTAAACCCTATTCTGGTTGTCTGCCCTCGTCATCCACTAATACTTCAAACCTGAACACGTTACACTATTATGACTCTTCTAAAGCATGCTGGTCTGTTTTCCTAGTAATAATTTCTTTAAGGCGTCAACTGTGCAGTGCATTTCCTGTTGCTGTTTATTTTAAAGTTGCATGTTTTCACTTCCATGACGTTATTTTGTGTCTGATTGTGATGGGCAGGCCGGGGGGCTTTCCAACACGGGATCGCTGGGTCGAATCCCCGTGTTACCTCCAGCTTGGTCGGGCGTCCCTACAGACACAAATGGCCGTGTCTGCGGGTGGGAAGTCGGCTGTGGGTATATGTCCTGGTCGCTGCACTAGCACCTCCTCTGGTCGGTCGGGGCGCCCCCCCGGATCGGCAGAGAGGGGGTGGAGCAGCGACCGGGATGGCTCAAATAGAGCGGGGTAATTGGCCAGATACAATTGAGGAGAAAATAGAAGACGAAGGGAAAAAAAAGGCCGGGGGGGGGGGGACCATCTTGCATTGGGGCCCGGCGCTGTCTTGCCTGTGATGCTTGCAGTAAGTATTTGGTGGTAAAGAAAAATAAGTTCATACAGTTTTTCAGCACAACACAACTAAGAGACGAAGTTTTTGTACAGTAGCTACTGTTGTATCCGGTTGTGACTCGACTTGTGCAGACCTTTATATAAAAAATCAACAATCACAAATGTCGCCAACTTCAGATACCACTCCAGCAGCCTGTAACACGAACAATCACTACTGTACTGTCCACATGTGCTATTCGCGGTGTGGAGCTCTTGCAAGATTGTTGACCTATAGATAAATTTGACTTGTGCGTGAGCTTCTTAAGAAAAGATACGCATTTTTACAGCACATCCCACGTTCAGATACAACCATGAGAGATCTTTGTTGAAAGAAAAAGAGTCAAGTGTAGTATATTGACTTACCTGTGCATTCTCTGGTACTGACGTCTTACTGATGAGTCAAGCGGAAACAGCAGCAGATGTGCCGGTCTGCTCAGCATTGTGAGAGGAGGTCTTTTAAGCATTGACTATATTACTATATCAGTTACATCATTTCATTCGGGGGCAGATTTGACTAGTTACTTTGCTTGAATTAAAAAAAATATTAACAATCGTGACAACCAACTACTGAATGGGGAAGGTCTCAAAGCAGTATTAAATGCAATGAAGACTTGGCTGTTTCCTTTTATAGTCTACAAATGACTTACCATTCTCTTCTAGTTACAATAGTAAAACTCGAGATGTACACCAAAGCTATTACACAGACATAAAGTGCGTGCCAACACACTTACAAACACACGTACATCAACACAAGCACACGCAAGTGCACATACACACTTTGTGCTGGATATTCTCTCTGCAAGGCACTGCATCAGTGTACCTTGATTTCCTGGCGTCCTGCTACTTACACTTCAGTATTAGAGAAGAGCTGGTTTTTCAGTAACTTAAAGAATTCATTTAAGAATTGCTTTTTATTGTTGTGCAACTGTTGGGAAGAGGAAAACTGAAGGACAATCAAGTGAATTAAATCCATGAATGGAACAGGTGAGCGCTGGGCTTCATCAAGCAAAGAAGACAGTGAGAACAATATTGCTCAACACCTATGGACACATTCAATATAAAGAAAAAAGGCTTAATACAATCAGTCTCTCGGGAAAGGAAATAACAGTTTGACTCCAGTAAAGGAAGGGTGACTCACATCAGAGGGGTTTCATCTACTTGAGCTTGCACTTGCGGGGCAGAGGCAGACACAGCTCCTGAAGCCGTGGCGAGGGCTGGGCTGAGCGAGCTGCCTGGCTGACAATGTAAGGGTTGTAGCCCTCAAACAGAGCCTTCCTCTCTTTGGGACAGGACAGTTCCACCACTCTCTTGCTGGCCACTGCGTTGCGTGCTGCCCTGGGGATGTGCCAGCTCATCGGTCGCTCCCTGCTGTACATGGGGTGTTCATGCTTTGGGGCTGGATCGGAAAAAAGAAACCAAAGCGAGGTTAAACAGCAAGTTCAGAAATGAAGTATGTTGTCCGTTTGCGTGTATGTGCTGCCATGAGTTTGAGATAGAGAGAAATAGAAAGTGAAAGAGGGGAGGGGGAGAGAGATTGTCAAAGCTGTAAAGGCAATTGCTATCACTGATCATACATGAAGTTCTTTTTTTCATTCAATGAAATTCACATGCTCAACATGAAGATTCACATAACATGACATAATTCAGCATGAGATTTATAAATTTATTTCTGATTTTTCCCTTTTTTCTCCCAATTTAGTGGCCAATCGATCCCCATTTTTCATTCAAACACCCACCCTCGTACTGCATGCGTTCGCCAACTGCATCTCTCCGGCCGGCAGTCTCGAAGGAGACCGCCTCCCCACTTTCGTGACAAGGCGACTCCAGGCCGAACCACTGTTTTTTCCGACACACACAGAGTCACATTCACGTGACGAACACAAGCCGACTCCGCCCCCCTTCCCGAAGACAGCGTTGCCAATGATTGCTGCTTCATGGAGTCCGGCCATAGTCGGATCTGATGAGACCGGGGCGCGAACCCCAGTCCCCACTGGGCAACTGCATCGACACAAAGCCGATGCTTAGACCGCTACACCACCGCGGACCCAATCAGCATGAGATTTAGATTACAGATAAGATTTAGATTATTAGTCATATGAAATAACTACTGTTTTTTTGTGATAAAAACACTTTTAACGCTCTTTGCTCTGGCTTGCTTTGAGTGATATCTTTTTAGAGTGACCCAACGTCCTTGCCTGTCTGATGAATTTGCAGTAAAAAAAAAATGTTTGTCGAGATTTTTTCACACCAAGGGAGAAGTTGCAGATGGGTTGGGAGCCAAGCTGTTGATCTTCTCCATCATGTGAGCTGGTGACAGGTGACACAAATAATAAAACAAGTAAAAATCATTAGCAACCTACTGGCAAGAAGTTCAATGCGAGGGGATGCTTTGGGTTGCTTGTGGGATGATTTTGCAGTGTTCAACTCACGGGTGGAGCCCTCCACCCCTAGCCTTCTCTTTGGCTTGGCAAGCTGAAAAATCCGTGGGGTAGCTACAGCATTCTGTACCACTCTGCTCAACTGCAAATCAGGATATCAAACCATAAAGTTGTCTTCTTTATGCACACAGTAGATCATTACCCATTCTAAAATGAACAGAAAATAACAACAGCAGTCATCATGCCAAGATGCAAATACGAGGCGAGGATGAATGGAGCTGAATCACAATACCATCACAGCAACTGCATTGCATTTGTACGAAATGTGGTATTTAAAATAAAGTTTCATTGACTGACTGAAGGTAGTGGATGTTAGCCATTCTGGAGAGCCCTTGTAAACTCAGTTAAAGGTAACAATGTAGGTGCCTTCAGTTCTCAACATGTTACCAGTAGACATTCCTGTGTTTCCTAGCTGCCTTTCAACTGGATTGAATGTTTGGTTTTCGCCTGCCAATAGGTTATAGCACACAGTCTACCCTGTGGCACTGGTATGTCATACTACCATAGCTATGGTAGTTATCTCCCACAGGTTTACACTGAAGCTGCAATGTAGCCTTTGCCGTTAGGCATAAGTTGGTCTGGGAGTGCAGATTCACTCTGAATGATGAAGAGTTTTTTGGGCTAACATGCTAAAATTGTTTTTTTACCCACAGCTAAAATATTCACAATTTAATTTCAGTTTAGTACTCCTTAGAACCCATGTTAACAGGTATCCAATCCCAGGTTTTATGTCAGCCTCATGTGAACATGATTTAAAATGTGGCAGAATAGCATCACAACTAAATTACACTGATTGATTGTGATGCTCATGGTTTTAGCTACCAAATTATCAAAGCCATGAAATGCCATAAAGCTTTATCAGGAACTAAGGCAATATGCTAATATAATGTGAAATGATGATGTCCTCATATTCATGATAATTCGCAGACACACTGAAACAGCAGTTGTTTTTTGTTGTTGTTTTTTTACACAAATCAAGGATAGCTACCTCTGAATAGTGCAGCAATTTTTAAGAATGGATAATATCACTTAACAAGCGTGTGCATAATAATGAAAAATGTACTGGTGTAATTGGCTGGTTGGAGGTTACTCTGCATTGGGTCTACGTGATGTTGCACTCTCCATGCTCGCTCAGTGATGCTCTACAGCACCAATAGCAGATGAACCAGAGTTACCTTGCTTTGTCTTTAAAAGTGCTTTGGTGCTACTCACAGAGGCCAGTATGGGGCGGTCAGGCTGCCAGCCAGCTGCAGGGCAGCGAGGCAGAGCCAGAGCACACAATCGATGAGAGGCATGTGCATGGAGCGCCCCCTTGCTCACCACCCAGATGGGAGAGTCCCTGAAGAGAAAGAGAAAGGTAGATAAATGAGAAGGAGGAGAGGGGAAAGAATGGATGAAAAGGTAAACAAGGTAAACAAGAGATAGATAAATGGGAGGAAGATATATGTAAGGAAGGAATAAAAAATATTAATTAGAGGAAGGGGAATATAATGAAAGGCAGCAGAAGAAGTAGGAGGGAGATGAGTAGAGTCAAAGAGACGGATAAACGGAGAAAAGAGGACGTCAAATGTTGCAGGATGAAAAGTAATTCGTTGTTGACTGGAATTCAGTGTCAGCAGAGACAAGTGCATTGACTGATAATGCATTTAGTCACCTGATGTGGTCAAAGCCCGGCTGTGTTGTTTTACTTCTAGATAGTTGTGACCAACGAGGCGTTAACTCTAAAATGAGAATATGATTAGGCAACTGCATCACAAAAAAGGAAGAGGCTGTGAGAGAGAGAAGGGCATAAGCGATACAATGAGAGATAGTGTGAAATAAACTCAGATAAATGGATTGAGAGAGAAAGGGAGTGAAATACCAAATGAAGTACTGCAGCCAGTTCGTTTTGGTGGCAGCTCATCCCGCCAGTATACCGACCGACTGGGAAAGAGAAGACAGACCAAAGCAGTGATTGGACTACACATGGGAAAGAGAGAAAGGGAGCGAAATGATATAAAGTTATATGGTAAGCTGTACCGGTCTACATGTCTGAGTAGGTTAGGTTTGGGTTGAGAGAGTTGTTCTGTCCGAGATGCCATTGATACGGGGGCTGATGGAGGAAACAAAGAGTGTAAATAACCCATCTTTATTCTTGACATTGCACAGTTAAAATTCACTGACATTATTTACTGACCTTCCAGTATTATCAGTGTTGCATAAACCGAATAAGCGCCAGTTGACAACAGCAGGCGATTGAAAAGACAAATAGACCTGCCTTCAGCAAGGATAGATGATGAATTGGACAAAAGTAAACAGAGTAGAATAAAATGTTTACCAGACGACTGGGGCAAATGAAAACTGCTTTTGGTGCAGCATGACAGAATAACATGGAATACCCCGTTTGACATATATGACACAGGAGATGCCAAACATTACTTAAAGGTGAAGAGACATTTTAAAGTCAAATGACATCAAATAATGAATAGGCCTACATGCAGTGAACCAAGAAGAAAAAAAAGGTGTACTTCTACTGGCAGAAGATCCATGTAGGCCTAATAGCTAGCCTGCACTGTGGGCCACTAATAACATAAGTGTCACCGTGAGATGTTTTTATTTGCAACCTCGGTGATTTACACCGAACAAAAATATTTCAGGTGGCATGTGCCTACCATGAGCTTAACTTTATTTGGTGTACTTGCTTTGAAAAGTGTTTAATAGCTGCCAACTTTGTCATCTTAACAGATCAGAAAGCATGGCATATATTCTGAGTTTTCATCGAGCAACTTCCTTTCAACATAAAACACGGAGGGATTCATTCTTGCCGCACACTGACATCTTTCCTTGACCAGCTGTGGTTCAGAGGTCACCGATCACAGCTACCGAGGGGAAAACGGAACCCTATACGATGCTGCGGTACACAAACCGAACCAGGCTATGCACTGGCTGAAGATAAAGGACGGGGAAATGATACGGGACTACCGGGGTTTCCGTGATGCTTTTACAATGTGGAAATGAAAAACGTTATTTGTTCTTCCCGTCATCAACTCAGCTTACCTTCCAACTGCAGCAGCTCGCGCCCTTGCAATGCTGACAACGACGCTCGGCGGTTGCCATGGTGGCTGGGGCGTGTGACGTAACGCGCACAACGTAAACGTGTATATTATGAAACGTGCGTACCGTAACCTGGAATGTGTACGTAGCGGCCAGTTCTGTCTTGACGGTATCGTGCACGGACCGCACTCCGCTGGGGGTTCCGCGCGGACTAAAATGGCACAATAGCGGACCGCAGCATGAAGCTCATTTTTGTGACCGCGCGTACCCAGCGTTCGCGTGTGTAAACCTCGTATTTTGGAAGTATTGGTGACAGCCGTCTATCTGGCTGCAGCCGCAGCGCATACACCACACACCCACTTTACCACATGACACACCCACTTGGTAGGCATGCGGAGTGCGTAACATTGTAACATGCCCTTACGGGAGGGGGGGGGGGCGCAAAATGAAGTGGATGTGTCATGTAGTAAAGTGGGTGTTTCGTGCAGTACTGCAACACTGCAGCTGGACCCAAGAGAAATCAAACATGTGGCAAGCTTGTTAGGTCGGTGGCCGCTGATCTCACCATGTACTCGTATTACTGCTTTAAATAATAATAAAAAAGTAGTGCAGAACAAGGCAGATATGTCTCTTTGGGGTCCCAGTCCAATCTGAAGAAGCTCCTCTCCTTGGGAATGGTATTTTTTCCTGTCTTAATAAATGCACTACATGTAAAACCAATGTTATTACTATTAGTCTGTAATACACGTTTTGGCGGATTTTTTTTTCTTTTTCTCTAAAGTGAGCCTGATTCCATTTAATTGTCTTACTGCTTGATCAACACAACATTTGAGCTCAGTTTTGAACAATTCTATTTTAAATGCATCTTCAAAGTTATTTTAGTCCGGGGTGTCCGGGGTGTCCGGGTAGCACAGCGGTCTATTCTATTGCCTACCAACACGGGGATCCCAGTTCAAATCCCCGTGTTGCCTCTGGTTTGGTCGGGCGCCCCTCCAGACACAATTGGCCGTGTCTGCGAGTGGGAAGCCAGATATGGGTATGTGTCCTGGTCGCTGCACTAGCGCCTCCTCTGGTTGGTCAGGGCGCCGAAACTGGGGGGAATAGCGTGATCCTCCCATGCACTACGTCCCCTTGGCGAAACTCCTCACTGTCAGGTGAAAAGTGGCTGGCGACTCCACATGTATCGAAGGAGGCATGTGGTAAACTGCAGCCCTCCCCGGATCGGCAGAGGGGGTGGAGCAGCGACCGGGAAGGCTCGACGGGGTAATTGGCTGGATACAATTGGGGGGGGAAATGAGAGGGGGGGGGGATTATTTTATTCAGTAAATTATTGGCAAATAACAAAAACACTGAATATTGATTGAGCCAGATATCATATAGAACCAGGTTTAAGTGAATGGATAAACAACAACTCAAAACCAATTAAAAAACCAGTACAACTTTATTTAAGGTGTTTTAAACCTTATAAAACAGCACAGTAAGGAATCTACAAAGGCTTTAATAGTCATGATCATAAAGTAAGGAGCTTTTCAATATAATACTGTAAATATTATATCAACTATTATTGCAGGGGTCTGTTACGGCGCTAAGCTAACAACTCAACATCTCGCCAACATTATCACACCCCATTCCCACCCTGATGTCAACATGTTGACAATAAGTGAGGAAAACACTGCAGAGCACACAGTTACAGCATCATATCACATTCAAAGGCCTTTTCGAAAAAAAAAAAAGCCAGAGAAAAGTATTGGCAATACATAGTTAGGGGGTCAAAATGTAGTGTTTGGTCTGCATCAGTGACACAGTAACACTCTAGTGACACTACAGTACTTGAGGCAAATCTCCACAATACTTATTCCCATGTCTGCAGATAACAGTCTGAAAGAGTAGAGTTTAATTTGTCTTCTACGGCCAAAAACCATCCTTGGTTTAAAAATATTTGCCTACCAATAATGACCTCCATTGATGGCCAATCTTCAGGGTCCAAAGGTAATACAATAAAAAAGGGTATTCAGTGACAATACCAGTTCACAGACCTAAGTTCTTGATGCAGCGAGTGCTCTAATTGAGCCACCAGTGTGGTTAAGGTAATAGAAAAGGAGAGATGGTGCCAAACGCTCTGCTCTCATGGATATAGCTGAGATGAAATGAAGCTGGGTGAGTTGGAAAAGTGAGGGAGCAAAAAGGAAAAGATTGGCTGGCAGCGACTATATATTCAGTAGCACCAAGAGAGGGTCTGTGTTTGAGTGTGTGTGTGTGTGTGTGCATGTGTCAGAGTGTCTGCACTATGACTGGGTACAGTAAGGACATGTGCTCAGCTCCTCGGATAGGCAGCTGGTGGGTGGTATAGTAGTGAATGACCTCGGGAATGGTGAAGAATGGGGGGCTGTTCTCCCCAAGAACATAACGTCCATCGGCAGACTTGGCGAACTTCATATGCATAAACCCCTTACAGCTCCTGAGAGAGACAGAGAAAAAGAGATTTTGAATCGTTCACTCAACTTTTGTAACCTTGTCGAAAGATGCTGTACACACAATGGCTATTTTGCAGTAGATATTATGATGCCATTATGAAAGTGGACGCACAGGGATTGTATAAACATCCTATAACGTGATGGGTGAATGGCTTTATGATGTCACGATGATCCGCGAGGCAGAGTTCAACTTTGTTTTTCTCACTGTATTCAGATCAGCTACATTACCATGGAAAGATGACTACTTCTGAGAGAAAAGTTGCTGAACTCATGCGAGGAGATCCTCATCTTTATAAAAGATCACAAAGAAATGAAATGTGCCCAAATTCTGTACTAGCTCTGGTAATAGTTGCTTCATAATCCTTATGTGCCTCCCTAGTGGACTGGAGTGATATATAACCAAGAACAAAGAGTTTGTATCGACTATACTGACAACAGTGTTTTAAGACATGATCTTGACCGTTCCTTTTATGAAAAGTTCTTGTGTCATTTTCAGTATACTGCCCACCTAAGAAGTTGCCTTGAGGCACAGTTCTGACATGATTCTCTTATCATCCACAAATGGATAGTAACCAAAAGAGGCAAAACTGTCTATAGATAATTGTGGAAACCACATAGAAGGTGGTGTTACAGCACAGAGCCAGCTTTTCCCTTTGAGAGAAACTTTGTTCTAATTGTAGCCTGGGTGAATAGGGCGTGTGTCTAATTGATCAGCAACAGCTGAATACCGAGCCTAAAGATGGAGGCTACCTCCCGAGACAGGGTTCCATCCACAAACAGAATAACCATTCAACTCAACAGCACAGAAGATGAGGTTGGCCTAGTTTAACCTCACTATTTTGAAAGACTATAGAGGAAGACAGTACTGTAAATGAATATTGCCAAGTAATGGCACTTTATTGACAAGAAATTGTTAATTTTGGTTTCCACTAACCTAAACCCCTTAACCCACTTCACAGGGAGCTCGGGGGACAGGGTAGGCTACAGAACAGCTTTGCTCATCCGACATTTAATCAGGGTAGACAATTGTGAATCCAGGGGCTTAAACCTAGGGTCCTTCAGTTGACGGATAGCTTCCTGACACTGTGCCACCCTGCTGCCATGCAGGTCCAATTCATGGACAATGGATGGAATGTAAATATGACTTGAGTGCAAGTGTATACCTGATGGAGAGAGAGTAGTCGTTTCTGCAGGTCTGGCTGTTTCTCACCAAGTAGGAGCTCTCCTTGCACAGTGTCAGAAGACTCTCAGCCTCGGAGCGGCTCAAGGCTCCGTGGTACCACCTGCACAGTACAAAGTGAGGAAATCTTATCCTTATCTGATGCAAGGGTCTAAGGACAGGATGTTGTTAAAGCCCCCTGAGGCAAATTTGTAATTTGTGATATTAGGCTATATGAATAAAATTGACTTGAAATGTAAGAACGGGCCAGAGTACTGCTGCAGCAACCCCTTACACTCCGGGTGTCATTCATGCAAAACAGGAACTAGAGATTACTCCTCTTTGCCTCCAATTGCGGGGTCTGCTGCTGTTCGTGCAACAGTGAGCTGGAATTAATCTAAATTGTGACCTTGAGATGGATTAAGGATGGCATTTACATTAGGAATACTGGTTACCCAAACTTCTCCAATTAGCTTATGGAAGTTTTGGCAGTTAGTTTGTCAGCGTTTTCCTGTTGCATTGTTGTTTTGTCATAGCAAAACTTAATGTTCTCATAGTTAGACACATGGTAACCCATCATTCTGAGAAATTTGGATGGGTTACTTTCAGGTCCCCCCCCCAATCTTTTCCCACATGTTCAATTACTTTTGCTTGGATATACAGGAGTATATTAGTATTAACTTTAAGTGGCAATCTCACTGCCACCCGTAAAGATAGATGGACAGAGGGACTGACTGACTGACACATACTTCATCTAAACAATTATCATTTGATCACTGAATTTTCCTGAAATATCTCCATCTCCAACATTATATTTTAACCGAATCAGGAAAAAAGACAGAACTTGGGCTATTTTCATGCAGGTGCAATGTTGTGAGGTTTGACACCAGCGCATACCAAAAAAAAACCCCAACAGTCTCTAAACAGGGCTGTCAATGAATATTCCAAATTCGAATATATAACTGAACTGTAAAACAAAAAGACACTAAAGTGTGAATATTAATATTCATTAACGGGAAAAAAAGCAACAACAAAAAAAACACTACCGTAGCGGTCTGCCTCGCGAATTCTCGCAAGGGCCTTGGTCGCTGCACTGGTTCAAAATGAAATTTAGGTCAAGCTGAACCAAGTGAATGATTCAACAACAACCGTGTGGTAAAGATGGCAGAGAGTTCACAACTCAACTCGGTCACAGAGTGTGATTTTCACTCCGAACAATCTAAAAAGCCCCGTTTGGAAATACTTGGGATTTTGGTCAGAAAACGGAAAAATTGTGGAACCTCGAGATAAAGTCGTATGTAAGCTACAGTTAGCTTACCAAAAATACTATCAAATTGTTTATTTAAACTAGTATGAATATTACCTAATCTGTATAAAAATTAAGCTATCAAATAACCAAATATCTTTGCTTGAGCATAACTGCTTTTGGTATTATAAAAATCAGAGCAATCAACTATAATTTTTATAATACCAAAAGCAGTTATGCTCAAGCGAAGATATTCCAAGCCAAAAGCCTGTCAAACTACGGTCTTCTTGGTAAATGTATGTACATGTTCTTGCGAAACAGTCTACGTGAGTGAGTAGTATTATAGGCATTTAATGTACTCCAGCATACTACAAATAACCAATGATGCACTGAGATACTATACAGTCATTTTGCAACAGCAGAACATTTTACTAGCTACGTAATGTTTGTCATTTCCTCACAGCAGACGTTTTCCACTTCAGTTGGCATTTTAGCTCATTTCCCACACGTACACTGATTAAAAGAAATGTTTTATATACGGCTTGTGATTGAAAGACTAAATCCACCGCTAGTCTATGTCACACAATAAGCACGTAATGAGGGTAATATTTACCAAAGACTTCCTGTTGTAATCTTTGTTGCTGCGGATGTTCATGCTGTCCATGCTCATATTCAGGATTGTATTCGGGCTCGAACATGTATTAGAGAAGTTGCCATTTCCAATCAAGAATGAGAAATTATGTTATTTAGTAGGTTTATAGTTTGCTTAAGGAACCTCCTACACCGGTGTTATATTGAACTCTGTTTCCCGATTGAGATCCGTTTCCCCTATCCAGACGAAACCATTCTCATGGAAACTGGTTAGCTATTGGTAACGATTAAGTTAAGGTAAGCGTTAGGTTAAGCTTAGGGTTAGGCTGAAGTTTGGTTAAGGTTAATCAAGTGTCCCAGAGTTGTATCGAACTCTGGCTAGGGGGGAAACAGATCAACGGGAAAACAGTTCGATACAACAAGCACTGGGCTCTGCTCCCTCGGCAGGTTTCCAGAAGTTGGCCAATCAGACAAAGTTGGCTTTTAGAGAAAACGGTCCGTTTCAGACAGAGGATGAATTGAGGGGCTGCATAAGGGCCAGTATTAGATAAATAAGGATTTTTCTGAACTGTGAATCCTACAAAGCTACTCTCTATTGGCACCCCCAAAGAAAAATATAGAGCTAGAATGGGTATAATATGGCCACTTTAAAATTGCACTTGTATACTCACACTTGTCTCTCTAGCGGTAGAGATGGGTCCACTCTCTCCCCCAGGAGAGGAGGGGTGTCACTGACCATACGGAGAGTGGCTGAGCCCCCTGCAGCTGAGGTGGATGTGGGACTGGTCCTGGCAAGCCTGTTCTGTTCTGTCTGGCCTCTTGAGCGTTCCCTCTCAACCCCCTCGAACTGAACTACAGACAGAGAAAGGAATAAAAACAGGTGACTAGAAGGTAACCAAACACAAATAACTAACAAAAAATGCTGAACATGCTGCCAAACAGAATATAATTTTTCTTCTTTGAACTTAAAATAATCAGCATAGCCCAAGCCTAAGATAGATTTGCAACATGATTGAACATCACCTGTGCCATTTTACCTGCAAGAGCTTTAGAGATGTCATCCTTTTTCCACTCCCACGGCTGGTCGTATTCATCAGCTGGCCTCTCGTCATCCTGTGGCAGCCTGCTCTCCCTGCTGTCTCCCTGGGAAAATCCACTATCGATTCCCTGAGGCTGCTGCTGTAGAAATGGAGCTTCCCGCTGAGAGTAGCGAGTCTGCTCCTCATAAGGGTTGTCATAAAGCTGGCCCCCATCTCTAATCCCAGCCCTGTTACTCACTGTGTTATGCTGGAGCTCTGCATAAATAACACAAAGCCACACAAACATGGATTGAAAATTAAGACCTTCAATGTAAGCCCGTCAGAAATGCATTTGTTTCTGGCTAACAAGAATTGTTGAGATACTAATTTTGCACTGGAGTTGCTACCAAGCTCCCAGTGTTGAAGCCTGAGCTGAAGCCAGCTTGTCTTGTCTCGGTGTTAGGAATATGGTATGGCAGGGGTGCCTTCGGGTCAAAGTCTATGTGAATCCCAATGGCAAAACCATGCATATTCATTTATTAATTGACATCATTCTCCATCTCCAATAGTTGTTGTACATAATCATCCTCTCATGATTCCTTCTGTTCCACCGAATACATGTCTGTTGCTCGGCTTGTGATCAGTTCAATAAATGGCAGCCTGCCTTTGACAGCTTAACAGCATTAGTGAGACCACACATAGAAAATGAATGGGAATGCACTGCCCATCTCATAATTTTTTATAGAATTTTCTTGGCTGCTACCCTTTAATGTTGTTAATAACCCGTAAATTCTTTGTCATCACTTTTGTATGAGACAATATTGCTCATGTGGGACTATAATTGACCTGAGGTGAAACTGTAATTTGATACCAACAATCTGTGATTGAATTGTGACCTTGACTATTTTACACATTAGGCGTTTGTGATGTGTTGATTCGTTTAACTTAAGTCACCAAATATGAGCACCAGAACAATGCAAAGTACTTTCATTTCCTAACAAAATACCATTGTTGGTGGTACTGAATTCATACGACTGCTGCTGTTCCAATACCGTATGCCTACGGGACATCCAAACATTGCAACAAGACAAGAACTGGCTAAGATATTACAGGACATGTAAGTGATATGGAACTGCTGATTAACCTGATATGATTCGCTGGGCCTCGAATGGCTCCATGTAGCTGCAGTCTGGTGGTACAGATTTGGGCTCCCAGTCTTGTCTGATCCTTGGGTTTGGACGGGCATCAAATGGATCAGAGTAGTCAGTGTCTGAATCACTTGCTGCTGGGGCAGAGGGAACCACCTAGGACGGAGGGTAAGAAAAGAACCAAACCATTTAATGAATTAAGTGGGTCAATGTGATGGACATATCTGTGCCGGGCTTGGCACAGAAGTGCTTGGCACAAATATGACCAATAAGTGTAAGCGTGTTTGTGTGTGTATGAGCGAGAGAGAGAGAGAGAGAGAGAGAGAATAGTTGTAAGCAAGTTGAGTAATTGCGGAACTAAAGAAAGGACAAAAACTGTGCCAGACTTACAGGTTCCTCTTGAACGGTCACTGGGTTTACAGGAATTTTACAGCGCCCAAACTCCTGAGAATCAACCTTAATGAGTCTGTGTTTAGGAGACACAACTTTTACCTGGAACACAATGTGTTAGTAAATTAAAAACATATTTTCAATAGTTTACCATACATCACGTTAACACTTACTATTTAGCTGCAACTACATGACTGCACCAGTAGATTGCAATGTTATATATACAAGTTCTGCTGTGTTTCAAATAGACTTACCGTTCCTGTTGCCCAGAAGAGACAATAGTCACATTACTAGGTTTTAAACACATATTTCTTACCTCCAAACCATTAGGCAGCACTGAACCAAATGCAGGGAAAGAGGGCAGGCTCACAGTTGCGCTACAAGAGCCATAACTGCCATTATGGAGCCGTTTATCCGTAATCTGATATGGGTCCTCAAAATCCAGCTCTTTCTGTGCTCTGTACGCCCTCAGAATCTCACTTTCAGTATAATCTGGCCTTGGGGGCTGTGGAGGGTCGCGCCGGCTGCCAAAATTTAGGTAGTCCTTCAGCCACTTTGCCATGGATCTGGGAATTAAGGGGCAAACACACTGCAAGAATTTAGTTAGCATAGCAAGGTAGCCTAAAACGCGAGATACCAATTTTGAAGAGCGTGGGGGCATTTTGAGAGAGAAGAAAAAAGGCGTAATCCTGGTAAATTTGGACTGTGATTTTTAATTACGTGGACGTGTAACTGGTGTAATCTGCTAAACTCTTGATTACGCTGCTCCAAATGAAAGTGGTTGCCAACATAGGCGGCTAACCAGGCTGTTTTAATGAGCCAACGACTGGCCGTGCCTTGTAGAAAAAGATATATTCAAGTATATATATATATATATATATATATATATAACAACCCTATCTGTAAACAACAACGCTGACGCTACATGGCTTAATGTTGGGGACCATTAAGAAGGCAGATTAATTCAGTGTTATATTAGCAAAAGAGAGTAATAGCAATCATAACATTGGTTACCATTAGTATAGCTGTTTACTATGTGTACAATTTGAGGTTTGGCTACCACGGAGTTGAATGAGTACAGACGTAACCGCATCAGCTCCCAGCACAAATATAACTGAATTAGTAACAAAGCAATTTACTGACTAGTCGTTAACGCTTTCGAGCGATTCACATACCAACCTCGACACGGACAAACATCAGCTGTCCCAACAAGCCGAAGCTAACTAAAGCTAACTGCCGCTAGCTAACCTGGTCAAGGTAGCCAACTAACCGACGCTGCGGTAGCGTGTATACATCGCTCACCCTTTTCTTGAGCTTGACGATCCCCCCCCGTTCCTTTTATATTTGCCAGGTCAACATCAAGGCGTTTTGTTTTGTCCGATTCAACACGGAAACATGTTTTTTTCTATAAAACGCGACCTGCTATATACCGAGCAAGCTGTTTCACCCAACTCTCACTTAACGTTTGGCGACACAACGTTAACATTGGCGCTGCGCAGTGATTTAAAGGGGAGTAAGAGGGTACTAACAAACAGTGGGCCGGCGTTTAGGTCGACCGTAAAAGGAGACGTTGCGGCGGAGGAAAGTAGAACAAACTGAGACTAGATGGTTTGTAAAATAAGCAAGATCACCTAGCATGCTCAGTTTCACCAAGTGCGATGTCGAGGTTAGGTGATACACAGCTAAACCACCAGAACTAACCAATGCCATTTTTTCCACTAGCATTTTTTCCCCAGTATTGTGGATTGCGATGGCCACAGCTCCTGCAAACAACTCTCAAACCTGTATCATGTGTTGAACAATTCCCCACATAAACTACCTCTACTCTCAAGGCTCTGGCTTATGCTTTTCTTTATTCATTTATATATCAGTACAGATCTGAAGTATTGACAATAGCCCATTAAAAAAAAACCGCTTTCTCAAAGCTCTCATCCCACTTCACAGCTATTTGATCAGCACTATTTTATATTTTAATGTTTTGACGTTTACTTTTTATTTGATGTCTTTTGTGATCTGAAGAAATTAACAGCACCAACGAGTCCCCTATGGAATCGGACTTCAAATAAATATGAAAGCAAAGTATTCTGATGCCACATCAGTATTCAAGGAAACAAAACATTTGAACAAAGTCTGAATAATGCAGTTCATGAACTATAAGGAGCTAAATGTAGACACATTTTATTTTAAATGTGAAATATACAACTGTAATGTTTGATAGAACACAGCTGCATCACAAAAATACAGTAATCATTTCTCTGGGTTAACTTTTCAGTTACTGCTGGCCCATAAAGTTAAGAGGGGGATTAAAATACCAGATCTGGGTGAAAACCAGTAATTATAACAATGTACATGTAAAAGACAAGGCGGCTAATACCGAATAAGTGTCCACCAACATAACGGTTTGTTATCAGTCATGTTATCATTCACTCAGCCACTCATTTGCTGCACCTTGGTAGAGAAGTTTTAAGCGCAACCCACAAAAATGATTTGCACATCTTGATAGCTGCTTAATACAGTGACAATGGACCATATCATGCAAATTCACTCCGAAATAATATACACAATTCTCTGTCAAGTGCTCGAATCTACAAGCAGCCATTTAGCTTCATCAAAGCATCAGCAGCCAGTTCATCTCAGTCACTCTCATTGCTGTCACTGTCTGAATATGCCCCTAATAGGCTGAGAGATGAGCCATTTTGCACGGTGATGGGTTTGGTAGTGTTGGTAGAATCACTTGTTTCCACTTTAGATTCTGCAATGCAATAAAATCAAAAGATTGGTTATAATTCAAGGGTCACATGTTGAGATGTAATCAAGAGTAAATGCAAACATAAAATTCATGAAAACAGCAACACTTCATGTGGAACAAACAGGTGCATTGTATTGGGGGAAAAAAAGCTGAAATCTTGAAAACTACTAAAGATCATGTGTGCATACAGCAAACACAAAACCAAGTTATGAAGTGATGCAGGCAACTAAATAAATTGCATGCTAAAAAAAGAGTCATACCAATGCCTTAATATGCTGTTTTAATCACCTATTGTTTCAGTTTTTAGGGGAGCTACAAAGTGAAAGACTGAATGCTCTGTTTACCTGTCTGTGAACAAGAAGCAGCAGGGGGCGCTCCTGGAACTGGTTTGCTGACAGCCGCCACTTTTTTCCTCACCACCAGGGATCCAAGAGACCCTCGACCTCCCAACGTACCCACACTCTTCTCCCAGCTCTCCACCTTGGCCCTCTTCACTCCACCATTGGTGGAACCCTGTGGATACACATCAAGTCATCCAATACTTTGAGGAGCAAACCATCTCTTTCATATGCAATCACATTTTGCATAGAAAGCCAAAGGCAAGTATTTCCAACTAACGCTATGTGCATTTTTTTACCCTGCAAGGAGAACCAAAATGGGTAGACGTCATCGTTTCATAGTAATTTAGATTTGGAAAGCAATTTCAGTTATGTCAGTCAAAGAAAAGAATACTCAATGCCTTCATGTGACTACACTTTCAATATGGTAGTGCATTGTTCCCTGATGCAAATCCCAACATTCTGGTTAACATAAGTTAGCCAAAAGAAATGTGAAGTTTTTAGAATATAATTTTTCATCCAATACATTTGTCGTCAATTGCAAATATGTCAATATCAGTTACACAAATTGTTCAACCTGTGGCCATACCTGTGTGTCTGTAGGTTTGTCAGTGGTGAGGATGTCTGTAGGTCTGTCCATGCTAGAACTACATGGCTTTGTGTTGCTGTTCGTCTCCTCCTGGTCTGAATCAGAGTCGGAGTCCCTAAGCCTTTTCACTTGAGCACGCTCCAGCATCTCTCTGTTAGGCAAAAAGAAGGGTACTGACTTGAATTAACTGAATGATTAATGCCTGCTATTTTCACTAACAGGCAGGATTTATATAAAAAATAACAAATTAGATGATTTGGACATACAAAGATTAAACCCCAAGAAAAAACACAAAGGCCAAAGGTAATATAGGAAATATTGCAGCATGTCTTTAAAAGCTGCAGTTGTGGCTATGTAGATAATGGGTAGGGATGGGTATTGTTAAGATTTTAACGGTACTACAACTCTTATCGATACTGCTTCTCGATCCAGTACTTTATGGTGCTCTTTATCAGTTCTCTTTGTTACTTTTTTCAAGAAAAACAAAAAACAAAAACAAAAATCAAGGACAGATTTAACATTACTTTATTTTCCCATGTGGACAGAGCATTACTTTTAATCATTAACCCATGTTTGTATAATTTAGTTAACTCAGTGTGGGCTCTAGGCTGCTAGCATACATAACATACCTGAGGTGAATGGGGCAACGAGAGATGAACTACAAGCTAGGCAGTCGAAAACTGTATTTCTCTGTCTGTATTTGATGCCTTTTCACTAGATGTTTCGAAAAATTGCTTGTTTCCGCCCTTACAAACAAAAGACTTGTTGCACTCGTGGCAATGAGCACTGTCAGCATCAACTCTAGAGAATTATAACCAGACCATTTAGTTCTCTCTCTGCCATTGTCACTAAGAGCAGGCTCTGTGAGCATGTGTCTGCATGCGTGCGCGCACGTCAGAGAGAGGCAGAGAGAGCTGGCCTCACCCCTCGGCTCGCACATACAATAGACTCCGAGAGAGAGAGAGATCTCTCTTCTGGATTGGAAATAGCGAAAATGCATCATATATGAATGTCATTAATCTTATTACAAATTAGAAACAGAGTTGGTGAGATAAAAGGTGCAAGATAACATTAATGTAGCCTATATAAATGGTAAATGTATCTTCTTAATTTCTCCAATAATGATAGCAGAACCATTAACATTGGAGATTATCAATACTACGGTCTCTAATAATTTAGCACTGGTGCTTGTTTAATACTGGGTTTCGGTAACCATCCCTAGTAATGGGAAGTTTTAAATTTGAGCTGCGTGATGCCACTCACTTCTCCTGTATGAACAGGATCTCGACTGACACCTGGTTTCTGGCACCTATTTGCAAGTATCCTACACCTCTTTTTTTTAATATATATTTCCCACCCCTTAAACAACATAATTGGGTTATGTCACTATGGGAAGAAGGCTGAAGTTATTGATAGCTAGTGTCCCACTAATAACACAATCCAGTAACTTATGTCTGTGAACTAACTGCTTCAATCAAAAGTGGATGTACTATAGATCAAATTCAATGTGGGCATCATGAGGGTAAAACCCGTTAATTGTCATATTATGAAACTAACATTTATGTTGTATTTAATGTGTTTGCTGCACCAATGCAATGATATATTCCGGGACCTTCTCCTACAAATTTAATCCACTGGATCACCACCCCCTCATTGTTCTAGGAACTCATGACTTACAATTTAAGTACTGGTGCCGGTGCATGTTCCATGCAAGTATCTCCAACCTCCTCTCACAATCATCTTAATGTTGTCATTACTTACTTTGTCTCCCGCTCATCGTCTTCTTTTTCCCTTTCCCTCTCTCTCTTCTCCATCTCTCTGTACTGGTGGATCATTCCCTCGAAGTCCACCTGAGCTTGCCTCTGGTTCAGCTCTCTCAGCTCCTGGAGGTTCTCCAGAACCTCCATCTCCATCTTGGAATCACGAGTTCGGTTCTCCAACACCTGAGAGAAAAGTACCACAGACTCCTCATTCAAACTGCATAAAAACTTGCTAGGCCACTATCACTTTAGAAAAAAAAACATGCCTAACAAAAACACAGCGTAGTGTTAAATATAAATGTCAAAACGCTAATTTATACCGACCTTCATGGGGTTGTTCAGTTCCTCCTCCTCTCTCTCCCTTTGAATTTTCTTCTCCTCTTCCTCAATTAGTTTTTCAGCCTGGAAGTTCCGTGTGGCGCCATGTTCCATGGCATAGTCTGTGTTCTCTGGGTCTGTCTACAGACGGGAAAGGAGATAAGAGATAATCTTATACACAGGTGGAGAAAATTTTACTTGTTTCTGCAGACTATTACATTTTCTATTTATGAACACAGATTAAATATTGTGACATTACATTTACTTTCCAAGTAGATAACGTTGTGGTTTTCTTTTTTCTTCAGTTGACACGATTTTGACAAATCCTCACCTTAAAGGTAATCTCAGCAAGACATCGAGTACACTTGATGTAGAAGCGGAAGATGGGAAGCCCCATGTACAGCTCATTCTGAACCGTTTCCTTACGGGCGTTGAACTTCTTCCCCTTGTAGATGTACTCACCACATGTTTTACACCTACAGACATTCAGTGAAAGGTAAAGTTGGATATGTGAACAAGTACTTCACAAAGTGAAGATGAATAATAGAAATCTACAACGTTGTTTTTACTTATATTTTCCAGTCCACTTTGAGTCGGAATACTGTCGGAATATTGAAGACAATGCACCAAATAAAATACCTCATATTAAATGGCGCCATCAATCTGACCACATATTGTCGATCTTTGGGGAGTTTAAGCTTGGGGATTTTTGATGGATCAAAATCCGGAGGATAGTATTTCTGTAGAGGATAAAGCACAAAGTTGGTTACAGTACAGGTCAAATTTACTATGACCACCAACGGAGAGCTACTGTCAGAACCTCGAGAAAAGGGCAAGTTAGCGATGTGGGGATATAACTTAGCTCGGGTAGCCAGTAGAGCTTTGATAGTTAAGATTTGCTAGCGTCCAATTACTACAAGACCAGCTCTTTAAGTTGCAGATATACGTCACGAAATAGCAAAGGTCAGTTAGTGTTGCTTTAACTGCATTAACGTCAGCAGCTGCTCGTTACGGTTCTGACTAACTAACTAGACAGTCAGCAAATAAAACAGTATATTTTGAAGCTCATAGAAGTTACTTACATTTAAGACTTTTCTTTCAGACATTGTTGGTCTAAGTAAAAGTCAGAATTTGAGACGAAACGACCAAAACTCAGCTAGGTAGATGAATACAATGCGCTAGTCACTAGGGCGCCTCTTGGAAACTGTAAACTTCCGGGTTTGGCAAGTTTCACTTCCGGGAATATTCCGTTTGTTGGCGATGTTGGTCTAGTGTGCCTTTCTTCTGCCCCCTGTAGGAAGAGAGAATTATCTACAATTTTATTCAGAAATCGCCTTTTTGACTTGAGTCCAGTAAAAAACAAAGCCCCACTTCGCCCTGTTTGTATCCATCATGATGCAACAGGCAATCACTAACCAGTTAAATATAAAAGGACTGTAATCCTATTGCAAAAATGTTCAACTTGTTATAATTACAGAGAAATACGCAATCATTGGTTTGTTTGAAAGATGATCCATGTTTGAACATCTGGGTACATACTGAAATCCTCAAGAGCAGACTTCAGTGGAAAAGGGGGTTGTGATCGTAAGCTTAATGGGCACGAATACTCTCTCTCTCTTTACACTTCTCAACGATGTCTGTTGGAAATTTGACTCTACACTTTTTGAGGCAAATTGCATTGAAACAAGAAAAGGTAGCCTCGTACAACTGAGGGATGAGTTTAAATTGATCAATAATCAGCACCAGACTACTATATTTCACTGCCTGAAACCGATTAGTTTTTTATTATTATTATTATTTCACTGTTTTAATGGGCACATTCTTGGCTCGTTCCCCTGTCTCCCCTTCGCAACCTCTCAATCAAAAACTATTCATCTATTTTCTCCAGTACTTATCGCCTACATCTTCATGTTTCTTCACATAGGCCCATAGATGTGTCAGTGCGTGTGTGGTTATATACTATATATGTGACTGTAAGTAAGTGAGTGGTCATTTATGTTAAATGTTATGATGGGAGCACTATGGTCACACTGTACCACAGACACACAGTACAAGTACGCATACATGCACACATATACGTGCACATGCATTCAAAACAGATATATTGACGCATGCATTTACGCACTGCACCAAATCTAATTCACTAAGTCACTGTCATTGTTTTATCTTTCCTTTACATGTTTCATAATGGCTTTGTTTGTTTTTATATGTTCCTCTCATGGTAGAGGGGAGGCCATTGTGTCAATGAAGGTCAATGAAGGAATGGCCTCCCGAGTGGGTCTGCATGAGTTTTTGATTGATCTGGTCACTGTGTAAATACAAGCTAGGTTATAGACGTAGGCATACGCGCACACGCATACACACACACACACACACACACACACACACACACACACACACACACACACACACACACACACACACACACACACACACACAAACACTTGAGCACTGGATGATTGAGGTTATCCACACAGGAGGAAATTGGATCACGATTACAGATTGATGTCAATAAGGATTAACCCGAGATCTGACTTTTAACTTTATTGAATGGGGGTGACAGAGATGGACAAATAGGTTAATGGCCACATTAGAGAGGTAAAGCTTTGGGACTGACTCTCTGTTTGTGGGCCAGTTTTCAAATGTTCCTTTTCAAAAGAACACGCAAAGAAGAGTTTGAACCTGTGTTTTGGATAAAACAGAAGAAAAACTTGCATAAAAAACAAAAACAAAAAACGTGTCCACGACTTGATAGTTGAAGGATTAAATGTGGCAAGGTCCAGATGAAAGATTACACCATCATACACAGGAGTACCCATTGCGCTGCAAGTATGAACGTGCGAAACATTTCCAGAGTATCGACCTGCGTCTTGTTTGAAAGGATCAAGGAGCTTCAAACTCGGCTGATAGTACAAATGAAGGATCGGACAGAGTCAACAGTCATGAATTACTTATCACACCCAAATCCACCTCCGGCTAATCTTCTTTTTTTTTTGTTTCCATCAAGACGTGTCAACACGTTTTATTCCTGCGAGCGTCCTGGCAAAAGGTGTCGAGCGGTGTCAAAGTTGCCATGAATTTTTCAGCGGAGTGTGCTGATGTCATTCACCACCGCGTCTTATAAAGTGAGCGGTTCGTCCGCCCTCAGCACCACACCGCCGCAAACTCCGGCAGTCTTGCTCCGCCGCCGCTCCTCCGTCTCCATCCGCCCGCCGAAGAGCGACCCGGGTCCCGGCTCAGCGGCACCATGGCCAGCGTCCGCACGCTCCTTCTCGCCGCCGTATGCTGCGCGTATTTGTGGGTGGCTCGCGGAGAGGACGCGTCCTTCGAGACGCGCTCGCTGGATTTCCCCATGAAGACCCAAGAGGAGAAGGATCTGGTGAGGATGAGAGGATAGACGCACAGAATGAATTGACGAATGAATGAAAGTTGCTTGAAGTTGGCGCGATAATGGAAGGGTTTCATCTCTTAACGAGATATCCATTATCCAGAAAGTGACCAATGGGGAGGATGATCGATGGCACGAGATAAAGTATCAGTCGTGTTATGTCTTTTCAAGGATAGCAGGTATTTTAAGCATACATGTGTTGACTTGATACCATCAGAAAAAAAAACCCAGAAAGTATTTTATTGCCATGTGCATTATATGCACTAGGAATTTATCTTGGCGTTGTTGGTACAAGTAAGACTGCTAGAAAAAAAATACTGTCTTGAATAATACTAAAAATAAGCATCTGATCTATACACACACACACACACGTCCATAAAACAGATCTTAAAAATATAAACAGCACAAAGTAAAGTACAAGTAGAATTTTATAAACAGATCGTAATATTTACGTGTATGTGTGTGTGTGTGGGGGGGCTGTCAGTGGGGGTGGGGGGGATGTTGATTAGTCCGACTGCAACAGGCAATGAAACTGATCATGACCATAAAATGATAAGAATGAGCGCCTTCTGGGTTTACTGTGCACCAGACTCTTTCTGTGTGTTTTTTTTTTATCTGTGCAGATTGACGCTTTGCAAGAAGTTCTCGAGAAGCTGAGGAACAAGGAGATGCCCTCGGAGAAAAAGCTGGGCTGGCTTCCTTCGGTGAGAAGACACAAATAACAGAGAAATTACGAAGTCTGTCTCAAATGTAGACATGCTTTCGAACTATTCGCAATTTGCTCCTGCAAGTAGACCTGCAAAGGGAATAGGGCAGACTCTCTGTAGTCTGGTCCACGCTGGTCTCTCAGCCCCCCACCCCCCGTTTTAAAGAGTCAAATCATGCAAAATAAGATTAGAAATGGGATTTTAGCAAGTGACCACAAGTTGGATCTTGTCCTTTTTGTGTCCGGAATTATGACGCACGAATGATGAACGTTGTCAGGTGTAATAAGTGTGATGTCGTGTATTATTACTAGTTGTGTGTTATCGTTATCATCATCCTTACTATCCCGATTTTGTGTGTTTTATTGCAGTGTGACGCGGGGGAGCAGTGCGCCGTGCGTAAAGGTGCCCGCATCGGCACGCTGTGTGGATGCCCGCGCGGGACGTCCTGTAACTTCTACGTGCTCAAATGTTTGTGAAAGACCTCCGCAGTTCGGATGAGAAGACCCCCATTTAAGAGTTTGATGTGACATTAAAACACGCCATGTCGAGTAAAGCGAGGCTTCCATTGTCATTTTCAGATAAAAAAAATAATAAAGTCGTGCCATTGCGGTGCGTTGTCACCAACGAGGTCTCGCATTAAAGGAGAGATTCAAGTTAAAGATGGAATTTAAAAAAAATGTGTACAAGTTTATGTTTGTTGAATAAAGGATGTGGTTTTTGTAAACTAGTGCGATACATTTCCTTTTTTCCCCACTGTATGCGTGCCCGCGCGCGCGTGTGGGTCTTCGGCCATACCAATACATTTATTATTACACATGTTGGCGAAATAATCAGATATCTGTTACGTGTTTTTTTTTTCATTAACAGCAATCATCTGATTTACGTTTTGCTCATTTGCAGCCGAGAAACACAGAAATGATCGTAATAAACTGTCAACCATCGGTGATAAAAATCGATATTCTTTCAATATAGTGTAACGTGCATGGATAAGTAGACACGTTGGTCCTCAACTAACGGGTCGGACCCTTCAATCGACTGGTTAACGTTGTCGCTGATCCGTCGCCACAGCCGGGACGCGAACCCGTATCTCCTGCACCGCAAGCGACAACGTTTATTAGGTTCAACCCGTTAGTCAGCGGCCAACGTGTCTACTTATCCATGCACGTTACACTACCCCTCTCCTTCGGGAAGCGCGTCCCCGCGCTTAAGCATATCAGCTCCCTCACGCCTCTGGGCGCACGCGCTTCCGATGACCTCACGGTCTCACCATCCCACTTCTGACACCAATGTAGCGAATTCGGGGGGCAGCCCGGAAGACCGTCGCCACAGCCGGGACCCGAACGCGTGTCTCCCGTTCCGCAAGCGACAACGTTAACCAGTCGAGCGGTTAGCTATGTCTCCCGCGGTGCGGGCGATGCGTGTTCGCGTCCCGGCCACGGAAGTTCCTGTGGTCGCTCCCCCGAATTTACTACATTATTCAAATGTTCGGTACATTTTCGCTATTTACTAGTTGACGCATAATTATTGATCTCATTAATCCATCAGTACATATATAGAATGTATTTACCACTGTATTGTAGTTGAAATGTACTTTTCACTAGTGAAAAGTCTGTTTTCAGATATCATTAAGCGGCCTCATGAATATTCAACACAATGCTCAAACACCAAACGAGCTGGAGAGGAGAGGTGGAAATAAGTGAACTCTGTAAAAGATTCAGGCTGCCAACTTTTAGTGCAATGAATGGATACAGAAACGTTATCGTGAGCAAAGGGGATGCTACACCCGATGAGCTCAGGCCTCATCCCATGTAGCACCGCGGAGTGCGAAAGGGGATTCAGACAGATAAATCTAATTGTCACCCCGATCCGCACAAAGTCACTGACTGAACGGGTATCCGCCTTGATGTTCATCAAACTACACGGACCACCTCTAAATCAGTGGGATCCGACAGGTTATGTGACAACTCGGCTGAGATGCTATCGCTCGGCTGAAGGCCCGAGAACGAGACCTTCAACCGAATCTCTCAAGGATTCTCCTCCTGACCCAGTGTGGCGATTTCTTTGACTTTTTTTGAGCAGGACGTCCTGTGGTCGAAATAAAAACATCAAAGGTGTGCTAGATGTGTTTTATGGATTACAATCTCAACTTCAAACTTGATTAGGCCTATACTGTGTAGCCCAGTCGAAAGGACGAAGTAAACCAGTGATGTTGAATATAATAATAAGTAGTGGCAATGATTTGACTCCCCCTCTGACTTGGAGCTACTGCGGCCTGTAATTATAAAATTGCGCATACCTGAGTGTATGCATGTGGTGTAGAATAAATTCGCGGATCCTTTGCTATGAACTGGGGTGATTTGTGTGTGGTTTGTGAATGAAGCATGTGTCAGCGCGCAGCATTGATGATGTCATTAAAATAGCGTCCCCCCCCCTAAAAAAAATCCCCAATCCACCCGGGAACCACCGCAGCCCGGACGCGAACCCGGGTCGCCCGCACCATGGGCAACTGCGCTAACTAGTCGACTTGGTTAGCGCTCAGAGAAAACTATTGGGGGCACTTGGTGTTCTCCTTGCTCGCAAACAGGTCGGCCACTGGTCACTCTTACTGTCGCCAGATCTGTTCAGCAAGGCAGGATTACGGACCGCGCATGCCGAACGAGTGCCCCGGGGCCCTGGACCACGAGGGGCCCCAAAAGGTCAGGGGTATTGTATTCGCGTATAGTAGGTGTGGTGGGGAATGCTTCACTGGTAGGTTGAGTGGTTGTGAATGCAGCTCCAGGTCTGACTCCTCCCTCAGACGATCTCCTCATCAGGGCCAGGTTATCTAAGCCACCTGTGCCGTCCCTTTTTTTGTGTGCCTTCTCTCTTCCTCGGCCTCTGCTGTGTCTGGTAGTTGGTGCTGCAGTTCCTGAACTTCTAGGGTGGAACCCCTAGTGTTTGCTGCCACTGTCGTGCTGGTTATCAGGGGTATTTCCTGGTGTCAAGGTCCCCTGCTAGAGGTGGTTCATCTGCTGCTGTTTTGCCTTAGTTTCTTTTGTTTGCTTTAGTTTATTTGATTACTAACTGGGTTGGCCCTTCTTTAGTTTGTTTTTTTTGTTGTTGACCTATTTGATTTATTGTGTTAGTTATTTCCCTCAGCAGCTTGAGTGTCATCTTGTGGGAGGCTAGGCACTTGTGGTGAGGTCCCTTCACGTGTGTGTGTGTGTGCGTGAGTAGGAGCACCGGGACACGTGTGGAGAGTTCACCAGTCTGCTGTGAGGTTTGCTGTGGGTTTGCTGTGCTGCACGGAAGGTGAGTATTGGTAGCACCCCTGGGCACTCCTCAGTTAGTCTGTCTTCCACAGTTGGCTTCAGCCTAGCTTTCTAGTTTGGTTACAGTTATTTGTGTAGGCTGGGCATTTTTTTGGTATTTCAAAGGGGCTTTTTTTAATTTCTCAATTGTATGAAAAGATCATTTTTACAAATTAATTGTAATAAAGATTCAATTACTTCATGTTGGTTTTAATCGTTTTTTTCTTGATTTCCTTAGCAGCTCCAGTTCCGGTCCTTTCTTGTTTTTGATTAATTAAAGTATTTATATTTTTGAACCACGTCTCTGTCCCTTTTCAGTAGCGAATCTGTTCACCTGGCTAAGCTCCAAATCCTTAATTCTGGTTTTAAAGAGAAATAGTATATCCTGGCGTGCAATTCCCCAGGTGGCGTTGTTGGCCCTTTTCTTGGTCTTAGCCCTCCGCCACAGAGGGATCCCAAATCATATCCTACAAGGGACGTTTGTTCCAACTCTGCGTAGCCTAGCTGACAGGGCGCGGCGGGGGGCGGGGGGGGCAATGGGCGTGCATGCCCCGGGGCCCCCTAGTGGGTTAATCCGGCCATGCTGTTCAGCTATGTCTGGGGAGATGCTTCATTCCTCTTGGAGTGGGCCACCTCTGGACATCGTGTCTGACCCCATATTGAGAGGTCCCGGAACGTGGCAGGCCTTTAAGCAGCAGAGATCGTGATCTGCCGATATCAAGATGGAGTCTGGTTGTGCTGGTTGTGCTGGGGGGAAACGGGCGGCACCCCCCCCCCCCCCAGCCCAGGTGTGAAACCTCTCACGGTTAACAGTGCTAGCATCTGAGACAATCAAGGTGCGGTTAGCCACATTAGCGTCACTGATATAGCTAATGGTGCCAAATGGTCGAATTTAACTGCATTAGCTTCTCGCGAATGGGGAAAAGAGGCCGGGGAAGAGCAAGGCATCGTGCACTGCTTGCCCCGTATTTGCCTCACCCGGGGAGGGAAGGCAGACATCCCCTCCGGCCCAGATGGGGCACCTCTAAAAGCTTTTGGCACTAACATCTGAAACTACCTGTGTATCAGAATGTGTAGTGCAGGACACAGCTCTCTTATGGAGGAGGTAAAGGTGGGGCGACGCCCTTTACTGAAAACAGTACCATAACCATTCTTCCTTAGGAAGCAGAACACATGGGACCAGTGCCCGTTCAGCGGCTGGGCGGGGAAGCTTGAGCAGGCCAAAGATGGCTCGTGCTTGTAGAGACCGAGTCGCGGAGCCTGTCCTTGGAGAAGTGGCGACCATGGGGCCTTGGTAGCTGCTGCTGCTGGGGGTGAAGATGGGAGCCCAGCTGCTCTTACACCTTCCGGTCGACGAAAGCCTGGAAGTTCGGACCAAAGAGGGAGTCAGGTGAGAGAAGGGTGTGTTGAGAAGATGGTGACGCTTGCGCTCGTCCAGTGAAGACAGACCCAGCCAGAGATGCCGGTAGCACACTGGATGCGGCCACCGTTGATGGCGAAGGCCCGGGATGTCTGGTGAATGGCGTTACATTCTCCTGTCACCGCCTTACGGTCTCCATCGGCTAAGGCACAACTCCCTAAAAAATCCAGGACCTTCTTGCTGTGAGGCCACTGCACTAACCACTGCGCCACCGTGCCCCCATCTACAGACAATGATCTATTAAAAAAAAAATCCCCCATAACTCGCAATTTTATCTTTATTGATTTCATCCCGATTGTTGAAGAAAATTATTTCATATTTAAGAAGCCTTAAATGGGTATCATTTTGTCAACCAATGACTGAAAGTTATGTTGAGGGCTTTAAAAAAAAGAAATAATTGATTTGTTCTTTTTGTAATTTCCAGATGTGTCAATTCATTGATCTTTCTTAAAATGTGTATGTATAGAATTATTGTTACTAATAAGATAATTAATTATGACCTCTTGTTGTAGTATTTTTACAGGTTATACATGAATTGTACATATCTTAAATTAACATTCTAACTAGTCAGAATTCCATTGATATCTTCAGATGGAATTATGACTAGGAAAAATGAATTGCAGATGTCTTAAACTGGAAGTTCCATAGAAGTCAACGGTAAAAGTGTCAACAATGTGACTAGTTAGACTTGAATTTTAGACATCTTGAATTAGATTTACGACTAGTGATAATGTCATTTTCTCACCAGTGAGAACGTCATTGCCACTAGTCAACAACGATATGAATCACAATTATTACTAGTCAGAATTACATAATAGATGTCACAAATTTGAATTACCACTAGTCAGAATTAAACTGAAGATATCTATAATTCACATCATCACCACTTATTTTGTGTTAAAACGGCTTGCCACACAGCAAGGCGCCGCGAAGCAATTTCAATGACATCATCAGAGAAACAGCATTTCCAATATGGCGTCCTGCCGGGTGCTGGAGAGGGAGGTGCAGGAGGGGGCGAGACGTGCCGCGGTCACAAACCTCCACTTGTGCGACCGCAAACATTCTGTGCTGATCGTCATCGGACGGGTCAGCCACATCTGGCAGGCGGGACACATCAGCAGAGAGATCGAACGAGGTGAGGTTATCACAGACGAACCGTCGTTCGGTTAACCAGAGGATTTTTTTTCTCGCCCATGTTTAAATACAGATCTGAGAGCAGTGAATCGTCCCCCGATTTTCGTCGTGTGAATTAAAATGGAGGATGCTTAACTGACTTCATGTCAGCGGTTTTTTTTCTTTGCAACATTATCCGGCCCGGATTATCAGGGATGCGTCAACTGTAGACGCTCCATCATCAGCATCACCCGTTCATCAGGGCACTACATGATGGAGCGTTTGATGCAGTTATTTGATTTCGGTCTTTTTGAGAAATGTTATGGGACAAATATTTGTAATTATTATAGTCAGCAGTTGTAAACGATATATTGCCAACCTATGTGTTTATGTACTGTCCCAACTGATGTAACACTGAATTTAACAGGTAGCAGACTACAGATTACGACCATGTGTTTGGGTACAAAAGTGGTCTGACTGTGTGGGTGTAGCTCTTTGCCTAGTTTTCTCAGAATGCGTGTGTCTGTAAGTGAATGCATTTCTGTGTCTGCATGTGTGCTTCTGTCTGGAACATGTGCATGCACTGTGTGTGTGTGTGTGTGTGTGTGTGTGTGTGTGTGTGTGTGTGTGTGTGTGTGTGTGAGAGAGAGAGAGAGAGAGAGAGAGAGAGAGAGAGAGAGAGAGAGAGAGAGAGAATACAAGACTACAGAAAGGTGGATAGACAAACAGCTAGACAGATGGCAAGACAGTGAGGAACCATGTGACCGTGCCTTGTGTGTTTCCAGGTATACGGTCATGGGACGTGGACCTGATAGCCTGTAACCTGAATCTGTATCTTCAAGAATTTCTGACTCACCACATAGTTTCATTCAAGAGTGCAGGTAAGTTGACTGCAAAATAATGTGTTTGTTCGGGTGACGAGTGACCATGCCCAAACTGCTTGACCTTATTTTACATGGAAAGGCAAGTCACCATGGTAACCTGCCCAGTCAGCTTGTTTCTGGTCCATGAGGAAGGAAGGAAGGAAGGAAGGAAGTGGAGAGGGTTCGGTTTATTGTTAAATGTGGGTGGGTTGTCTGGGCAAGTAAACAATACAGAACCACCAAGCCATGCAGGCTCTCTCTCCCTTATCTCCCTTTCTTTGTCTCTGTGCATTTGTGTGGGTGCACACCGAGTGTGCTGGTGTGTCTCCCCCATTTCATAGATTATTGCAGCTTTTTGTGGTGCCCCCAAGGCAGGGACAACCAGATACAGAGAACACGGTGGAAAGGCAGCCAACAAACTTCTGTGTCAGGGATTTGCAGCACCTCTGGACTGCTGATCACGTATTAGGAAGGCATGGGTTGGCCTGATAAGCGCATAATGGTTGCTAGTGTGCCTGTCTGTATGTGGGCTCCACTGTAATGCCAGTTCTCCATTTGACGTAGGCTACACGTTTGGCAAAACAAATAAGCTATTGCATGCAAACAGTTTGAGGCCATTTTTAGAGAGGGGGAAATGTTGAGAGAGAAATGTGTCGATTAGGTGTTAAAGTCTCAAGTGTCTTCATAAACTTCAGTTGGTCCACAATTCAGCCGCCCGTTAACATTAGCAGGCCTCCTTCCGTAGATCATGTCACTCCTGCTCTTCAGCAACTCCACTGGCTCCGTGTTAAACACCGTATCGACTTCAAGTCTGCTTCCCACCTTTAGGGCCCCTCATAACCTAGCACCTCCGCATCTTTCCGAACTCCTTCATATCCACACACCCTCTCGTAGCCTACTCTCAGACCCTCTTCTGCCATCCAACTCACTACACCATCTGATCCCGACCTCTATGGTTACACCCACATTGAGTTGTGCACAGACGGTGATTTTAGTATACCTATCTGTTGTAATAACTTATCATTGTGTACATGTGTTTTGCTTGATTCTATGCTGTCTGATACAGTGCTGCTTGTTTTTAACTGTTTTGTAAGGTGTCATTGAGTGCTCTGGAAGGCACCCATCAATAAAATGGATTATTATTATTATTAAAGACCAGTATGTTGAATGTAAGACATGATGTCATAAGGCCATGCTACAAAGCAAATGCTATTCTTGCATCTGCCCTCTGGCATGTCAGGCAGTGTTTTGTGTGGGATGGTTATCCCTTTGCTTACTTTTTTTTTCTCAACGCGGCGATGCTACTGTCAATATTACTGCTGAACAGTGTTAGAAAATATTTTTATGAAGCCCCCCCCCTTTTTTTTCTCCCCAAATGTATCCGGCCAATTACTCCTCTCTTTCGAGCCGTCCCGGTCACTGCTCCCCCCCCTCTGCCGATCCGGGGAGGGCAGACTACCACATGCCTCCTCCGATACATGTGGAGTCGCCAGCCGCTTCTTTTCACCTGACAGTGAGGAGTTTCACCAGGGGGACGTAGCGCGTGGGAGGATCACGCTATTCCCCCCAGCCCCCCCCCCCCCGATCAGGCGCCCTGACCGACCAGAGGAGGCGTTAGTGCAGCGACCAGGACACATACCCACATCCATGTCTGTGAATGTTCTCATTCATCCAGGTCATGGTTATCCAAAGGAATTGAATCAAGTGCAGCTGGACTTGGTATATATCCGTGAAGACGTTTCGCCTCACATCCAAGAGGCTTCATCAGTTCGTGCCTTTCTGACTAGACCAAGCTAGTCTGACTGGCTGGTGATGAAACTCAGATATTTAGCCTCTTTGAGTCGTTATCAGAGCTATTGATGTCAATGGCTCTTTTGTGTTCCGATGTTTAGCAGCGACGGTCGTTGGGGGTGTTAGTTTCGACTTCGTTAGTGCTCCATTCAGTGGTCATGAGTCGTTGGAGCCGTTAGTGACCGACTGTTGTTCTTGGAGGCTAGGCTTCTTCAGTCTCCTGGGTAGAGATGAAAGGACGGCATTGTAAGTGGGAGATAGGTGGTGTCGCAGACCTCCTCCTCTGTTGAGGGATGGTTTTTCCAGTTTTGCATAGATGGCTTCCTTCACCCCTCTTTCAAACCATCTATCTTCCCTGTCCAAAATGTGTATGCTGCTGTCCTCGAAGGAGTGTGTCTTCTCCTTTAGGTGTAGATAGACTGCTGAGTCTTGTCCTGAGGAGTTTGGCCTTCTGTGTTGGGCCATCTGTTTGTGTAGTGGTTGTTTGGTTTCTCCTATGTATAGGTCAGTGCAATCCTCATTGCATTGTACAGCATACACCAGATCCAGCTTCCCATCCATCGGCTCCCATCCATCCATCCAGCGGATCATCAGGTTTACACACAAACACACTCACACAGATGTAGCTGGGCATACACAAACACACACAAAGAGATCTGTTTGTTAGTAAGCTGACTGTTTTCTAGTTTGGTTTTCTGGTGACATAAATCCAGTTCCCCTCAGACTGTTATTTCCTCTGCAGATTGAGTGAACTCGGCAGTTCCTCTTCAGACAGCCTCTCTGACTCAGCTGTTCTGTTCATCTCCCTTCCCCCCTTTTGGTCAAAGATGCGATTAATGACCTCATACCATTCAGCTTTCTCACTGTCTGCCCAGTATCTCCCCCGCCCCCCCCCTCTCTCTATTCAAGTTTCCCCTCTCCTCTTCCCCAGCCCTCTCTCACTGACCCATTTTAATCCATCTACATCTTCATTTTGCTTCTCAACTCTTTCAACTGGGACTTTCTCTATCCGTGACCTTCTCTCTCTCTCTCTCTCTCTCTCTCTCTCTCTCTCTCTCTCTCTCTCTCTCTCTCTCTCTCTCTCTCTCTCTCTCTCTCTCTCTCTCTCTCTCTCTCTCTCTCTCTCTGCCTCTTCAGGCCAGAGGTGTCTGCGCCACAGCACCAGAGTGTTGGACACTCAGGTGCTGATAAGTCCCTCTGAGGAACAGCTCCACTCAGAGGTGAGGGTCCAAACATAGGAAGTGGGGCCCATCATGTCTCAAACGTTTGTTTCTATTGAGTCCTCACATGTGAAAATAACACAAACTTAAAAGAAAGATAAAAAATCCAGATTTTGTTCCTAATCTGAAAAAAAAACATTTTGGTAAGAATCCTTTAAGGAAATCCTGAAGTAATACCTGTGCAGTACTGTCTGATTACTGACTCACTCCAGTTTATGGTGTTTTGCAGCATTTCCTGTTGAATGTGTTGTAGATGACAGTTTTAGTACTGAGAAACCAGATTTGCTCCTCTGCTCATTCCAGGATCATTTCCAGAAGGTGTGGTGGTTTACAAGTGGTTCTCATATCGTTCTGTCTACATGTACATATTTAAGATGTGATTTCCCATTATGGGCGGCACGGTGGCGCAGTAGTTAGCGCGGTCGCCTCACAGCAAGAAGGTCCTGGGTTCGAGCCCCGGGGTAGTCCAACCTTGGGGGTCGTCCCGGGTCATCCTGTGTGGAGTTTGCATGTTCTCCCGTGTCTGCGTGGGTTTCTTCCGGGGGCTC